>NC_064631.1:146979466-147279704 GCF_023864275.1 Schistocerca cancellata | reverse complement strand
TCTTTACGACAACATGACAGACGACTTTAAAACATACCAACGAAAATTTGGCGAAATTGGGTTCTGCTAATGAACTACAAGAAGGCATAGCTCACAAAGACACCACTGTAAAGGAAGTGAACGCTGTAGAGCACTTGACCACGAAAGCAAAGGTCCAAAGTTCGAGTCTCGGTGCAGCGCACAGGTTTATTCTGCTAGGAAGTTTTATATCAGTGCACATTCTACCGCATAGTCAAAATTTCATTCAATGAACAATGTTACTGAAGTCGCAGTTCTTTGCAGTATATTCAAATCTTCAAGGGAGCTTATGACCTCATTCTTTTCCACTCCGGTCTTGGGGGCCAATTATTTACACATCAATTCTGGCAGATAAGACAGGAATATTGCTTACAGCATTTCGATTCGATGAATCGGGCAGGAGGAAACAGAGGGAGAAATATGATCCAGCTGCTGCCAATATGGACATACTTGACAAGGTACAGCGAAAGGCAAAAGTCCCGAGTTTGAGACTCCCGGCACACAGTTTTAATCTGGCAGGAAGTTTCATATCAGTGCACACTCCGCTGCAGAGTGATTCTGGATACTTGACAAGTTTATTGGGAACTGCCAGCAAATTTATAGCCCTGGAACACATGTGACAAAGCTGCCACACATGAAATTAAAGTAGTGGGCCTGGCAGGTGTACTTGATGCACATATTTAGAATGCCTACACCTACTTTGGTGAAGGCTGTGACGGGGGCCACATTTTCTGTAACAGAAAAAGTTCAGCATTCCCACTGAATCTGTACTCCGTCTACCCAAAGAGCTGCACGGCGCAAACTTCACAACTTCCTTTAAATGCTCAGAAATGTAAAACTGTGATTCACAAAATGCACAAAAGTAGTCGGTTGTGCTACAATTACAATATCAAGTATTCACAATTAGAATCACACAACTCATACAAATACCTGAGTGAAATGACATTTTTAGATTCTCATATTGAGTTTTTTTAATATAGTAATGTTAATGTGTTATCACAAAAAGAAATCTCTGATTTTCTTGCAGCTTTTTTAAGTACCAGTAGTTTCTGAAGTGGTTTTCCTCCTTCATACATTTAACACTTTCATGACTGATTTCATTTAACTTATTCTTGAAACTCACTGCTGAATGTTTGGGTTCTGGCCTGAAGGAATTTCTCATGGAAGACATACATTGGGTTGTTTGCCCTTACTGTTTGTTTTTGAAAAACAGTAAGATGTAAGTCCCACTGGACTTCAATTGGGCTTTTACAGTATATTCTGAAAATTTACATTACCTAATGAACAATACATATGGTTGATCAGCAATATTTCACTTGTCTGGCAGAATATTGTCAAGCACCCACTTATGTCCTGAGCTGCTTACCAGTTGAGTGCCTTTCCTCTTGATTATATCATCACAGTATTAGTGTTGAGTGTAGCCTTGTATGAAAGTAAGACATGGACAATAAGCAGTTCTGACAAGAAGAGGACAGAAGACTTTGAAATGTGGTACAATAGAAGAAAGTTGAACATTAGATGGGTAGATCGGATTACAAACAAAACTGAGGATAAAAAAACAGAAAAGAAAAGAAAGGCACAACTAGAGCAAGAGAAGGGATCACTTGATAGCATGTGAGGTGAAAAGAAACTGTCAATTTCATGATGGAACAAATGTGTGTGTGTGTGTGGGGGGGGGGGGGGGGGGGGGGTAAAAACTGTAGAGGGACATGCAAGACCTGAATACCAAATGCATGCTCAAATAGAAGTAGGTTGTTATACTAATGCACAGATGAAGAGCTAGCATGCTAGCATGGAAAGCTCCATCCAAGTAGTCTTCGGATTGAAAACTTTACTAACAAATAACAACATCTTCAAAGTGATACTACGTGTCCAGGCAAGCTGAGCAACTTCTCAAGTTGTTAATCTTAGGCCTACTGTTTTAGTTGCTGAATCTGAAATGCTGACACAGTTCTACAGGAGATCTTCAGCCTGACTGGATGCCCTGTTTGGTAGTCTTACGACCAAAAGTTTATCCGCTATCTCCTCTTCTTATACATGTTCACTCACAGAAAGAAAGGAAATATTTTAGTAATTTTCTCATCCTTCTAGCAATTTATTTCTGTCAGAAAATCTACTTCTTACAGATAAATTGTTGGTCTATCAGAAATAGAAAAGGTACCACAATATTTTTGCTGAAGTGAACTGACACCTGTCATACAGTCAAATAAGAAATGTAATTTGGCAATGCAAGACAGTACCGTGAGATCATCATAAAACAAACACACTTTGACAGTCCACTGGTACTGACTGCCCACCACGTCATCTTCAACCCTTAGGCATCACCAGATGCGGATACGACCGGCCGCCATGTCATCCTCAACCTTTAGGCATCACCAGATGCTGATACAGAGAGGCATGTGGTCAGCATACTGCTCTCCTGGCCATTGTCAGTTTTTGGACCAGTGCTGCTACTCCCTAATTGGCCTTGCAAGGGCTGAAGTGCACCCTGCTTGCCAACAGCACTCGGCAGACCCAGACAGTGACCCATCCATGTACCAGCCAACCCCGACAGCACTTAACTTCGGCGATCCGAGGGGAACCGACGTTACCTCTGTGGCAATGCCACTGGCTGTCAGATAATCACGAATAAATAAAATTAAAAAAAGTTAAGCATATATGCAAGAAATAATTGTTTTGGTTATTGTGGTCTTCAGTCTGAACAGTGGTTTGATGTAGCTATGCACGGTACTCTATCCTGCGTGAAAAGCCTCTTCATCCCTGAATAAATATTGCAACAACCTACATTCATCCCCCCTCCCCCCCCAATGGTATCCTTACGTTGTCATGGTCGTGGGGCTTGTGTGGTCAAATGATCCTGAGAACTATGCCTGCAGTAGCTTAGCTACCGGTAGGGCCTCCAGAGTTGGACAGGTTGAAGGTGATGATCCAGACTTACCTTGGTCCTCCAGACTGGGAGTTGGGCGTGGGTCTAACAACCCCACCTCATAAAACCAGTCATGTTACGAAAGCTAGAGAGAAGCCTCTGACACAGAACAGACACCCAATACAATGGACTAAGCATAGAAAAGGGCTATGATTCGAAATATGGAATGTACAGTCCCTGTACAAACCTGGGGCAGCAATAACTTTAGTTCGAGAATTGGAAAAGCAGAACACGTCAGTGGTTGCCCTGCAGGAAGTTCGATGGGAAGGTACCGGGACACTAAACGAAGAAAATTACATAATATTCTACGGGGAAGAAGTCAAGCACAGTTTTGGAACTGGTTTCTGCGTTAACAAAGACATTGTGCCTATGGTAAAGAATTTTACTGCAGTGAACCCAAGAATCTCAGTTCTAACTTTATCAGTGAAAGCCTACCAACTTATCTTTGTGAACTGTCATGCACCAACAGAAGAAAGTGAAGATCAAGTAAAGGATATATGCTATGCTGGGCTGGAGGATGTTATGGATTCCATCCCTAAAAACAACTGCAGAATTCTCATTGATGATTTTAATGCCAAGACTGGAAAGGAGACAAGCTTTACACCCACAATAGGCCTTCATAGTCTGTATGAAAATAGCAACGACAATGGACTAAACCTAATTATCTTTGCTACGTCCAAGGGCATGTTTTACAGTAGCACTAACTTTCCAGATAGACAGGTGCACAAAGGAACATGGGTATACCCAGATGGAGAAACAGTCAACCAAATAGACCACATAGCAATCAACACAGAAGCCAGTAATTGGATTATGGATGTCAGAAATTCTCAGGGGGCTGAGTGTGGTTCGGACCATTTCTTGGTTAAAAGTCAACTCAGAGTCACCCTGAAACCAAACCAAAGAAGTAAACTAAAGAAAGTGGCATGGTTAGAAGTAGAAAAAGTAGCACAGGAAGAAACCAGAAATGAACTTCAAGTTGAGATTAGGAATCGTTTTAACAGTACTGCCAGAAACAGAGGACTCAGGTGTAAATCAGCAAAGGGAAGAAATTAGAAATGTGGTTACAAAGGCTGCAGGAGCAGTCACTGGAAAAACAGTGGCAAGGTAGAAGAAATGGTTCAATGAGGTCTGTGAACAGGGGGTCAACAGGAGAAAAGAAGCCTGTGACAAGTGGTTACAGTCAGCAACTGATCAGAGCAGTAAGGCAGAATCTGACAGTCCGAAGAAAAACACAAGCCGCTTTGCTGAGAGAAAAGAGGAAGTCTGTGAGCGGGGCTATTACAGAAGCAGAAGAAGACTTCCAGGGAAGTAGGACGAGGAACATGTACAGCAAGGTCAATTATCTGAGGAAAACCTATAAACCCACAGAGAAATTCATAAAAAATGCCAAAGGAGAGATGCTAAAAATGAATATCAAATTGCAAAGAGATGGGAAGAATATGTCAGTGACTTGTTAAATTGTGAAGACCCAATGACACTCTTTAACTTCCCCCTACCACAGACAACACACCCTGTTAATACCTACCGCCAACTGTAGAAGAGATCAGGAAGCAGATAAAACGACTTGAAAAGGACAGAAGCCCAGGAGAAGATGGCATCCATGCTGAAATAATTCAGGAATGGGGTGAATACCTTGTCACAAGGATTCACAAATTAATAGAGACCATTTGGAACACTGAAAACTTTCCAGAAGACAAAGAATGCACTAATCTGTCCCATTCACAAGAAGAGTGACCGAATGGCATGTGAAAACTAACATGGTATCGATCTGCTCAATATTTGTTATAAAAAAATTCAAACTGTCTCCTAGATTGAACCCAACAATTGGCACACACCATTATTGGAGAATATCATGGAGGATTTCGATATGGGAGATCTACTAGCGACCAAATCTTTGTCCTACGCCAGATCGTAGAAAAAAGGTGGGTGTTTGTCCAAGAACTACACATGCTGTCTATTTACTTCAGAAAAGCATACGACTGCATTCATCGGGAAAGTATGCAGAGGTGTCTGGAAGAGTTTGGTTTTGCCAAGAAACTGGGAAGCCTCACAAAGACCTGCCTGGTGTATACTACAGCAAAGGAAAAAATTGGAAATAAGGTGACTGAAGCATTCAAAATAAAAACTGAGCTATGGGAGGGTGATGAACTATCACCTGTTCTTTTCAGTCTCGCATCAGACAAGATAATGCGAGAGATGTCATCTAATGAACTCAGAGGAGTCCAGACCGGAGATGTGAACATCAAGTACCTTGGATATGCCAATGATATAGTGCTACTATCTGGGTCACAAGAAGAATTATGGGAAATGGCTGACATTCTGGAAACAACAGCAAGGAAAATTGGACTTCAAACCAATTGTGACAAGACTGAATACATGGTTCTACACCGTTGACATAAAGAAACTCAAGAACCACTTCCACCCTTACATACAACTGAAACTTTGTGTCGTCAAGTCAGGGAGTTCAAATATCTAGGCGCAGTATTTAGAGATGAACTATCCAGTAAACTGGAAATACAGGCAAGCCTACAGGCCTTAATGCTTTCCTCAAAACCAGAAGTTTGTCAAGACATTTCAAAATAAACATCTACAAAACACTCCTACAGCCAGTAGTATTATATGGATGAGCCACCTGGAGTACAACCAAGCAGGATCTGAACAGACTGATGATATTTGGAAGGAAAGTCCTTCGGAAGATTTTTGGACCATTTTATGATAAGAAGAGTGAAAAACGGAGGATTTGTCACAATACAGAGTTGTATGATATTTACAAAGAGCCAAACACCATGGCTATAATGAAGACATGATGACTCCAGTGGGCAGGGCATGTTGCTCGAATGCAGGACAATGGATGGCCGAAAACTGTACTCAACACCAAGCCAACCACCAGAAGGCATAGTTTGTACACCTATATGATAACAACGTACTAAAAAAACTTCAACATTGACATTTGACTGTGAACAAAGGTATGAATTTTTGAAAATGAGATAATTCACATTACTCTACAACTGATATTATGGCTGTTGCCTATTCATGTGTGATATTGGTGGGATATAATCAATTATTACTGAAGTAAGGTACTGAATTATATACAAAAAGTGAAACCTCTCTGAAATTTACATTTATATTATTTTGACATAGGCTACTTAAAATAAATATCTTCAATTAATGCTCTTTGAGATGCAACTGTTCCTAAACCTGGTGGTGAATGTTAAGAACACTTATTTCTCCAGACAGCTTCTGTGATATAGAATAAGACCTCCCAGTTGCTGGGGTAAGTGCAAGTGCTGAAAGTCTCCTTAAAACATTTTTCATTGGTATCCAAATTCATGGTGTGGGTTCCTGTAGTCATGTCCTAGTTCATGAACCACAGGCAACGTATGAGTGGCCAAGTAAGTGGTCCCGACAGTCGGGATACCAGTTACTTTGGAATAAGGCTGGGCATCTCGGACATATTCTGAGTCTTGGTCATCTTTGTGCTCATACGGCAAAGACTACCAAATCCACCGGTTAGTCCCTCAGCCATTAGGGGTAAAACCCAATGGGACTCGGGGCAAGTAAGGCTAGCAACCTGCTTCCCTGGTACTTTAAGTATGATGCTGGCAACAATCAGAGCAAAATGCCTCGGACCTTTGGGGGTGACGGAGTCCCACCTCTAACTGACAAACCAGGGACTCCTAAGATACGACTTGGCAAACAAATGGTAATGAGATGGGGATCTATTAATATCAATGGGAGCTACTCTGGGAAGAAGGTAGAGCTGGCAGAGGCTGCAAGTAAGATGGGGCTGGACGTTTTAGCTGTTAGTGACATTCGCTTAAGGGGTGAGAAAGAAGAGGAAGTGGGAGAATACAAGGTCTACCTGTCAGGAGTCAAAGCAGGAATAGCACAATGGGGTGTAGGGCTTTACATCAGGAAAGAAATGGAACCCAGCGTAGTTGCAATAAGGTATGTAAACGAACGACTGATGTGGATAGATTTGACAGTGTCTAGCAAGAAAATTAGGATTGTGTCAGTATATTCGCATTGTGAAGGGACAGATCAAGATAAGATGGATAGTTTTTATGAGGCACTCAGTGATGTAGTTGTTAGACTAAAGGACAAGGACAGTGTTCTGCTCATGGGTGATTTTAACGCCAGGATTGGAAATCGAACAGAAGGGTATGAAAAGGTTATGGGTAAATTTGGGGAGGATATGGAGGTCAACAGGAACAGGAAACAACTCTTGGATTTCTGTGCCAGTATGGGCTTAGTAATCACAAACCCCTTTTTTTAAACATATGAACATTCACCGGTATACTTGGGAAGGCAGGGGAACCAGATCTGTCATTGACTATATACAGGGTGTTTCAAAAATGACCGGTATATTTGAAATGGCAATAAAAACTAAACAAGCAGCGATAGAAATACACCGTTTGTTGCAATATGCTTGGGACAACAGTACATTTTCAGGCAGACAAACTTTCGAAATTACAGTAGTTACAATTTTCAACAACAGATGGCACTGCGGTCTGGGAAACTCTCTAGTATGATATTTTCCACATATCCACCATGCGTAGCAATAATATGGCGTAGTCTCTGAATGAAATTACCCGAAACCTTTGACAATGTGTCTGGCGGAATGGCTTCACATGCAGATGAGATGTACTGCTTCAGCTGTTCAATTGTTTCTGGATTCTGGCGGTACACCTGGTCTTTCAAGTGTCCCCACAGAAAGAAGTCACAGGGGTTCATGTCTGGCGAATAGGGAGGCCAATCCACGCCGCCTCCTGTATGTTTCGGATAGCCCAAAGCACTCACACGATCATCGAAATATTCATTCAGGAAATTAAAGACGTCGGCCGTGCGATGTGGCCAGGCACCATCTTGCATAAACCACGAGGTGTTCGCAGTGTCGTCTAAGGCAGTTTGTACCGCCACAAATTCACGAAGAATGTCCAGATAGCGTGATGCAGTAATCGTTTCGGATCTGAAAAATGGGCCAATGATTCCTTTGGAAGAAATGGCGGCCCAGACCAGTACTTTTTGAGGATGCAGGGACGATGGGACTGCAACATGGGGCTTTTCGGTTCCCCATATGTGCCAGTTCTGTTTATTGACGAAGCCGTCCAGGTAAAAATAAGCTTCGTCAGTAAACCAAATGCTGCCCACATGCATATCGCCGTCATCAATCCTGTGCACTATATCGTTAGCGAATGTCTCTCGTGCAGCAATGGTAGCGGCGCTGAGGGGTTGCCGCGTTTGAATTTTGTATGGATACAGGTGTAAACTCTGGCGCATGAGACGATACGTGGACGTTGGCGTCATTTGGACCGCAGCTGCAACACGGCGAACGGAAACCCGAGGCCGCTGTTGGATCACCTGCTGCACTAGCTGCGCGTTGCCCTCTGTGGTTGCCGTACGCGGTCGACCTACCTTTCCAGCATGTTCATCCGTCACGTTCCCAGTCCTTTGAAATTTTTCAAACAGATCCTTTATTGTATCGCTTTTCGGTCCTTTGGTTACATTAAACCTCCGTTGAAAACTTCGTCTTGTTGCAACAACACTGTGTTCTAGGTGGTGGAATTCCAACACCAGAAAAATCCTCTGTTCTAAGGAATAAACCATGTTGTCTACAGCACACTTGCACGTTGTGAACAGCACACGCTTACAGCACAAAGACGACGTACAGAATGGCGCACCCACAGACTGCGTTGTCTTCTATATCTTTCACATCACTTGCAGCGCCATCTGTTGTTGAAAATTGTAACTACTGTAATTTCGAAAGTTTGTCCGCCTGAAAATGTACTGTTGTCCCAAGCATATTGCAACAAACGGTGTATTTCTATCGCTGCTCGTTTAGTTTTTATTGTCGTTTCAAATATACCGGTCATTTTTGAAACACCCTGTAATAACACATCAGGAATTCAGGAAGGCTGTGAGGGACACACGTGTATTCAGGGGATTCTTTGATGACACTGATCACTATTTAATCTGCAGTGAAACTGGGATTGTGAGGCCGAAGTGCAGGAGGTCAGGTCCATATGTAGGAGGATAAGAGTGGAGAAGCTTCTGGATAAGGAAATCAGGCACAAGTACATAACAGCGATCTCAGAAAGGTACCAGTTAGTTGAAAGTAGTCAATTACAGTCATTGGAAAAGGAATGGACAAGGTACAGGGACACAGTACTAGAAGTGGCTAAATAATGTCTTGGAACAGTAGTGTGTAAAAGTAGGATGAAGCAAACAGCTTGGTGGAATGATACAGTCAAGGGAGCCTGTAAAAGGAAAAAGAAGGCGTATCAAAAATGGCTACATACTAGAACCCAGGTAGACAGAGAAAGTTATGTTGAAGAAAGAAACAAAGCCAAACAGATAATTGCAGCATCCAAGAAGAAATCGTGGGAAGACTTTGGAAACAGGTTGGAGACTATGGGTCAAGCTGCTGGAAAATGATTCTGGAGTGTAATTAGCAGTCTTCGAAAGGGAGGTAAGAAGGAAATGACAAGTATTTTGGACAGGTCAGGAAAACTGCTGGTGAATCCTGTGGATGCCTTGGGCAGATCGAGGGAATATTTTGAAGAGTTGCTCAATGTAGGTGAAAATGCGATCAGTAATGTTTCAGATTTCGAGGTAGAATGGGATAGGAATGATGATGGAAATAGGATCACATTTGAGGAAGTGGAAAAAATGGTCAATAGATTGCAGTGCAATAAAGCGGCTGGGGTGGATGAAATTAAGTCGGAACTCATCAAATACAGTGGAATGTCAGGTCTTAAATGGCTACACAGGATAACTGAAATGGCCTGGGAGTCGGGACAGGTTCCATCAGACTGGACAAAAGCAGTAATCACACCAATCTTTAAACATGGAAACAGAAAAGATTGTAACAACTACAGAGGTATCTCTTTAATCAGCGTTGTGGGTAAAATCTTCTCAGGTACTGTTGAAAGGAAAGTGCGAGTATTAGTTGAGGACCAATTGGATGAAAATCAGTGTGGATTTAGGCCTCTTAGAGGTTGTCAGGACCAGATCTTTAGCTTACGGCAAATAATGGAGAAGTGTTATGAGTGGAACAGGGAATTGTATCTATGCTTTATAGATCTAGAAAAGGCATATGACCAGGCTCCTAGGAGGAAGTTATTGTCTGTTCTACAAGATTATGGAATAGGAGGCAAACTTTTGCAAGCAATTAAAGGTCTTTACATGGATAGTCAGGCAACAGTTAGAGTTAACGGTAAATTGAGTTCATGGTTCTGAGTAGTTTCAGGGGTAAGACAAGTCTGTCTCCACTGTTGTTCATATTATTTATGGATCATATGTTGAAAACAATAGACTGGCTGGGTGAGATTAAGATATGTGAACACAGAATAAGCAGTCTTGCATATGCTGATGACTTAGTTGTGATGGCAGATTCGATTGAAAGTTAGCAAAGTAATATTTCAGAGCTAGATCAGAAATGTAAGGACTATGGTATGAAAATTAGCAT
Organism: Schistocerca cancellata; assembly: GCF_023864275.1. Classification (NCBI taxonomy): domain Eukaryota; kingdom Metazoa; phylum Arthropoda; class Insecta; order Orthoptera; family Acrididae; genus Schistocerca; species Schistocerca cancellata. The sequence continues at coordinate 147,269,292 of NC_064631.1, read as the reverse complement.
CTCCAAAACGAAAAATGTCAGTGGTAAAGAAATATAAACGGACTGAGTGCCAAATAGAAGGAACAAAGTTAGAACAGGTGGATGGTTTCAAGTACTTAGAATGCATATTCTCACAGGATGGCAACATAGTGAAAGAACTGGAAGCGAGGTGTAGCAAAGCTAATGCAGTGAGCGCTCAGCTACGATCTACTCTCTTCTGCAAGAAGGAAGTCAGTACCAAGACTAAGTTATCTTTCGACCAACTTTGTCGTATGGGAGCGAAAGCTGGGTGGATTCAGGTTACCTTATCAACAAGGTTGAGGTTACGGATATGAAAGCAGCTAGGATGATTGCAGGTACTAGTAGATGGGAACAATGGCAGGAGGGTGTCCACAATGAGGAAATCAAAGAAAAACTGGGAATGAACTCTATAGATGTAGCAGTCAGGGCGAACAGGCTTAGATGGTGGGGTCATGTTACACGCATGGGAGAAGCAAGGTTACCCAAGAGACTCATGGATTCAGCAGTAGAGGGGAGGAGGAGTCAGGGCAGACCGAGGAGAAGGTACCTGGATTCGATTAAGAATGATTTTGAAGTAATAGGTTTAACATCAGAAGAGGCACCAATATTAGCACTGAATAGGGGATCATGGAGGAACTGTATAAGGGGGGCTATGCTCCAGACTGAACGCTGAAAGGCATAATCAGTCTTAAATGATGATGATGATCCAAATCATGTCACTAGGAGATTTCTTGAATGATGTTCTTGGGCCAGCAGGGTGGTGAAAATGCACAAAACATCATTGTTTTCCGAACTTATTCTTTCAACCTCTACAAGCCACCACTGTTCATCATACACACACACCACTATGCCATTCAACGTTAAAGATAGAGATGTAATTTTACTGACATAATGACCCTCATAGATTTCGGTTTTTGGAGGTACACAGAATTGAACTAAGTTTTCTGCAATGCCAAGGAATTTGTGGAAATGCCTTGTTCCTTTTATTGCTATACAGTTTTCAAATCTGGTTTGAAGTGCATATTATCCTTGCAAAAGACATACATGTCCTGTTCTGTGAGAATTTAGTCTATGGTTGGTCTTTGTAGGCTGGCTTTACTTACTTCACGTTTGGTTGTACCTTCTACTCCATCACATGCATTTTTACCATGGCAAGATGCAAAAAAGCGCCATTCAGCCTCCAAAGTCTATTTTGTGGTTGCACTGATTTGAAAAATTATTTTTGTTCTTCTACTGACTATCACTTCCATCTGAAAAGTATATCTGCTTCTCAACCTTGGGAAATTTTTCTCTTATGAAATTTATTACATACTTTTGAAACACATGTACAGCCAAAGTGTTGTGCTTCAAGTAGTCACTTACAAAGCAAATTGAAGAACTGCAAACTTCATCTTTCTCATTTTTAAAGTAGAGAATAAGTGGATGCACTGTTGCCTGGTCATTGACCCAGTGGTACCCTTGTCTTGCATCCTGAATCACAAATGTAAAATTTTCTGCAAAATCAGCTAGCACTATGCATTCAGTTTCATGAAGTTGTGCTTTTTTGTCCATCAAAAATTCAATAACTTACTTTGGATTTTAGAAACATAGTGTAGACTTTTGAGTTTTTGTAAGTTATCAATTAAAGATTGCAAGTACTCTTCCTGAGATTTAACCACTGTTGTCATTTCTGTCCTGTCAGTTGTGACCCACTGTTTGAAGGTAATACCGTCTGGCATCTCATCATCATATTCGTGAAACAATTCATTAATGGTTTCCTTACCAGTGCATTTATTACACAAACTCATCATGCAGTCATAACTGTTAGTGCCACAGACCATTGTTTTGCACTTGCAATCATCAGTTTGACATTTTGATGATATAAACAAACACATACGGAATGTGACCCTGAGGATCCAGCCAAACTACACCCCTTAGGGCAGAGGTCACAAAATTTTGACCTTCCAATTTTGCATTCAGGATGCGAATTTTTGAAAGCTACATACAGTTAATTTAAATTTGACAGCACTAGTCATTTCTGCTTTGTTACTTTAACTCCATTTGTAACAAGTCTCTTGCTATCTTTGCAACCTGGGCACATTCTACTATTTCCATCATCTTCAAAAAACTGCTGAATCTTTTTAATTGTTTCTTCACTTATACCTACTCCTTTCTTCTTTTCTAAAACTGGAAGAATGCCTTGCTCTTTCACTAATTTTCAGTTTAGTTTAACCAAACAATGAGAAATGTTGAATTCATGAACTATATTTTCTCTTGACCATGAGTCAGAGAGCAAACTTAAAAATTTAACTTTTTCCTCTTTAGATGTCACTGAACATTTAATTTTTAATTTCTCTATTAAGCTCAAATATTCAGTGTCAGATGATGCTGGTGGTAGATTTTCTTCTTATTTAGAAATAATGTTGGTATCTGTATTATTAAAGCACGATTCCAAGTCTTTTCTAATTTTGTGTGAAATTTGTTGTACCTTATTTTCAATAGCAGCTTTTCTTTTTCTGCTACTTAATTTTATTATTTTTGAAGTAGGAGATATGTCTAACTTAGAACAAGCAAAATCCATATGCTAACAGCTTCCTCATTAGGAATATAAATGTCATTAACAAGGTTAAATGATTCTGGTTCTGGATTCACAACAAATATTTTTGAGTAACAATTTGGGCACAGGGAATTTCCAGGAATCACATTACACTTCACTTGGGAAACTGTTTCACTCTCACATAAGAAGGACAACAAGTTTTTTGAAACTGAACTGTAAACTGTTTTGTGACACACTTCACTTGCTATCTGTCCAACAGAGCAGTGTTCATCCATGTTATTGCATTCCAGTTAATCTCTCAAAATTAACTACAAATTACACACAGAACAAAGCACATAACACATTCTACACTCTCGATGAAGCATGTACATCCACTGTAACAGAGGTTTCAGAACAAACTGACTACAACAATGCCACACTCAGCAATAATGTACTTCTACCATGCCACACCCAGCAATAATTAACTTCTTTATTGACAACAAACCTAAACGTAACTCGAATTTTTATTACCATAGAACAAAAGCGAAAGCTCCTATTATTTAATATTGCACTATTAAAAATAAATAAACTAAATTAATATTGGGTGATAGTGTTAACTAAATATATGTCACAATTAAATTGTATTAGAATGAAACAACAAACCATTTAAACAGGCAACAGCCATAAGATCAGTTGTAGAGTAATGTGAATTATTTCCTCATTTTCAAAAATTCATATCTTTGTTCACAGTCAGATATAAATGTTGAAATTTTTACAGTACATTGCTATCATAAAGGTGTACAAACAGCAAAAATCATAATTTTATATTCAGTCCCACCTGCGATAACTAACCCCAACTTAAGAATAAATAAAAATTTTCAAATTTCAAAAATTCATAAAAATTTAGGAAACATTTGGAAGTGTTCTTGCTCTATATGAGGCTAGTAGTGTATGATATCTTACTACAGGAAAAATATAGACTCTCATAAATCACTCCTTGTCTGTTATTTGTGGGCCTAAAAAGTGGATTTCTGAAAATTTGGACACCAAACTTGGAGGTCAATTTGACTGGTTATTTTTGAATTTAGGGTATTTTGTGTAACAAACAATGTTGTAGAGGACCAGTGCAGAGATATTCAAATTTTCGCTAATGTCTCCAGACTGAAAAATTGTCGCACGCCTACAAATAAAAATGGCTGCCATATAGTAAAGGTGCAAGATAAATTATTTTAAACAACTGTTTTGAACTTCTCAAATATAGGGTAATCACATATAAAAAATTAAAATATTTAAAAATGGTGAAGAAACCATCATTGGACCACTTCATATGGTCTAGAACTCGATGGGGTGACTGCATATCCAAAGTCCTCCAGAGAGTGGGACTGCTGGAAGGATGGCAGAAAGGAGCTGAAGACAGGCTGAAGTGGAGGCAATCTCTCCAAGCAGCGGGCGGTTCATTGGGCCTGATCATGTAAAGTATAAGTACCTACATTCATCAGAATCTGCTTACTATATTCATGTTTAGGCCATCCTCTACAATTTTTATCCCTCAGCCACATGCACCAACTTACCTCCATTACTAAAGTAATTAATATCTGATGCCTTAGAATGTCCCCTATGAACATTCCTTTCTTAAAGTCAAATTGTGCTATAATTTTCTTTTTTCCCCCAATTTGATTTAATACCTCCTCATAAGTTATTCAGTCTATGCATTAATCCATTTGGCCCCCACCAAGTGTTGTACTGTGGACTGCTGAGTAAGAATCAAGATCCAATCTTCAGCATTCTTCTTTAGCACCACATTTCAAAAGCTTCTATCCCTTCTTGTCTGACCTGCTTATTGACTATGTTTCATTTCCTTATAAGGCTACAGTAACACAAATACCTTCAGAAATACATACTGCATTTTAATTTATATTAAATGTTAACAAATTTCTCTTCTTCAGGAATGCTTTTCTTGTTATTGCCAAACAGCATTTTATATCTTTTCTAATTCAGCTATTTCACTGTCCTAATTGTATTCTTTTCGGACACTATCCCTTCTGTTCAACTACTCTTTTAAGTCCTTCTCTGTCTTTGACACAATTACAATGTCATTGGTAAACCACAAAGTTTCCAAACTTAACCTGTTTTCTTGTCCAATGTACAAATTGAATAACACTGTGTGTAGGCTACAACCCTGTCTCACTTTCTTCTGAACTACCACTTCCCTTTCACGTCCTTCAGTTCTTAAAACTGTAGTCTGATTTCTGTACAAACTGAAAATAACCTTTTACTCTCAGTATTTTATCTCCGATACCTCCAAAATGTCAAAGAGTATAGTCCAGTCAATATTGTCATAAGCTTTCTCTAATTTTATATAAGGTATGTAGATCTGGCTTTCTTCAACACGGCTTCTACAAAGGAGGCTACTTACAAAATACTTGTGCAACTTGTCTTACAATATTGTTGAAGTGTGTGGGATCCATATTAAATAGGACTAACAGGGCCATTGAATACAAACAATAGTGGGCAGCACTAATAGTGGCAAGTTTGATCACAGAAATACTGAAAAATCTGAACCATCAGATGCTTGAAACGAAGATAACACTATCCCACAAAAGTCTACTTCAAGAAGGTTCAACAACTAGCATTAAGTGAGGAACTTAGGAATATATGAGGGCTATTTATAAATTAACCTCCAACTGGTTGTAAAAAAAAAATAAAAAATAAAAAAATAAAAAAAAACTTGATAAAATTTATTTTTATGCCTGCGCAATATGTACTTAAAACCTGACATTATTTCACACAGTCACCACCCATCAGTTTCCTTATTCCTTCATCAAAGAATGGTGCCATCTGATGCTTGGGCCAGTTGCGGACTGCATTGCTGCCAGCCAGGACTTCATCTTGGGGAAGATACGTAACCTGCTTGGTACCAAGTTCGAACTATAGAGAGAATGTTGAGAAACACTCGTTTTTCCTTTGTTCAATTTACAGTATAGGGTTGCACACTGTCATACAAGAGTATGGTTCCTTTGGTAATCATCCCACACTGTTTGTTTCAGTTTGATCTTCAGAGTTTTTGAAGAACAGTTTCAAGAATACACATAAACTGCCCATGTCTCACTCTCAGTTATGATTCTGCTCAGGAATCCCTCCTCCTCTCCAAGATTTCACAATAAGAATGCCAAGACTGATGCCATTCTTTCAGCTTTTGAACATCAGTTTGACATCTTGGTGTCTGTGGAGCACAAAATTTATGTAACCTAATCTCTCTATGGCAAAACCAATAAGCAAAGAGATGACTGATGTAGCACAACCTTCAAACTCTTCATTTTCAACCACACAAGCTCCATAAAGCTGAAAGAATTTTTAATAGCCTACCAGGGGTTAGCTTATAAATAGTACTCTCTTTACAACCCCTTATAAGTCACTGCTGTAGGACAATTACAGTACACACATAAGTCTTCTGAACCATCATACACTCTTCCCATGCAAAAGCAACAATAAAAAATACCAATGTGTGTTTTAATAGGGAGCATGCTCTTCCATGCACTTCACTATGGTTTGCAAAGTACAGACGTATGAAATACCTGTCAGTCATATATCTATTGTAACCCAGCTAGTTACTCAGTTTTGCTTGATGGTAAAACAATTAAAATGACAGCAATGTGTGTTTTAATAGCAAGTATACTCTTCTGTGCACTTAGTTCGAGTCTCGGTCCAGCATACAGTTTTCATCTGCCAGGAAGTTTCATATCAGTGCGCTCTCCACTACAGAGTGAAAACTGCACTCTGGCTAATTATGTAGCTTACTTCAAAACACAATGCAATGAGAAAATCAATGAAAGGGGAAAAAGACTATATTTTCCTTTAACAGCTCCTATCTTTTATATCAAAAGTGAAGTAGGCCTACCTTCCTATCCAGCTGAAAATGAAGCTAACATCTACAAAACCTAATCATGTAGCTTATTTCAAATCACACTGCAGCACTGTGAAGCATATTTTGCTTACCTGCAGGCCAAGGAGCTGGCCATTTGACATGCCTTCACTCCCTGTTTTATGGAATTATTTTCTGGAGGAATGTAACTAAAGTAAAGAAAACTCTGATTTAGCTTTCAGTACAAGCTGTAAGTATGTTGTATACAGTACACAGCCACAAATCATAAGCTGCCCCTTAAAAGATCTAGAAAATCTCTCACTCACTTCCCAGTACAATCTTTTCTTCGCGATACTTGCTGCAACTAATAAAAAGCAGTATCAGCTGTAATGTTGTTTCCACAATCACTGTAATTTAAAAAAAAAAAAAACTTCTTTACTCTGTAGGGCTCAGAGAGGTGTTCTGTATTTTGGTGCAAATGCCTTCAGCAACAGCCAATCAGTCATAAAAAGAATAAACTGAGCATCATCATAAATTCAATAGGCGATTACAAAACTTACTTTGTTTAGCTTCATAAAACTTTGATTATCTAATATCTAGAACAGAAGATTTTTATAGCTGTATAACAAGTAGGCCTACCAATGTTTCTTTTCACATACTGCTAATTGTCGTTTTATAATAAATATCAATGTACTTAGCAATAAGTGACAATTAGAAATGACAGCTTCACGTTGATGTCATCACACTATAAACTGTATTTAAAAACCATAAAATACTTTGTATTACAATCTAAGACTAAGATGTGTCCGCGTTTACTTACAAAGCATCGTAATAACTAATATAGTTCGTACACATTAAACGTTACACAGTAGAATATAACTGGGATCTACGAAAAACCGAGCGGACATAATGTTGGGCAGTAATAGTTCCTACTCTAAATTTAAAGCCTAGCAGAAATTTGTAACAACAAAACACACTTCAACTCACAGAATACAAACTGCAAAACGGAGTGATTGTTATGTTGATCAACAAACACCAGTATGACAACAAAGTGAACTGGTTTGCATGCTATATTGATATACAAATGAGATAAGTATTTTTCAAACAATACCTTCATCAAGATAGCTGCGGTCCGTATTTTCGAGAATAAGTTGTTGGGCAAGTTTAAATTGCCCTTCTTCAAGAGCTCTCGTAATTGGAGTATCATTAATTCCAATCTGCGCGTGATAAACAGGTATGGCACGAAAAACAAAAGCGTCAACCATTTTCTCTAAAACACTACGTCTTATTCAAAGCTTTCCCAGATTACATGACACAACCACCACACTTTGTTGTTAAACTTCACTGCGGTTGCGGTATACGAAAACCAAAGATCCTCTCCAACAGTTCGCAGCTAGTACTAAACACAAAGTATCGATTATATAATTAAACGTCAAATCACATTGCAGTCAATTTTTGTGTTAAATGCGGAGATGAAACATGTATTCGTCTGATTTTCCACACACAACAAAAACTTTCACTTGCTTACTCTAATTACCCATCTGCCAGGCGACTGACTTGATTCACTGTCATACCAGCTGGCATGACAGTTCAAAAACAGTTGTAAGACATAACAGTAAAGCACTGCAAATCTCTACAGGATCCCTTTGCTGCAACATTCATTCATCTCGCTTAGCTTCTTTCTATCAATTCATCTGGTACTCCGAACCCCCATAGGATCGAAATAGGTACGTTTCAGCAGTTTATTATGTTGAAACTTCCTGGCAGATTAAAACTGTGTGCCGGACCAAGACTCGAACTCGGGACCTTTGCCGTTCGCGGCCAAGTGCTCTACCATCTGAGCTACCCAAACACGACTCACGCCCCATCCTCACTGCTTCAATTTCGCCAGTATCTCGTATCCTACCTCCCTAACGTCACAGAAGCTCTCCTGCGAACCTTGCATTCCGGAGCGGAGTGTTCGCATATGTGAAACTTTCTGGCAAGTCTTGGTCTGGCACACAGTTTTAATTTGCCCGAAAGTTTCATTTCAGTGCACACTCCGCTACAGAGTGAAAATCTCATTCTAGTATATTATGTTACTTAGCCTGTATGACGAAAACCGAATACGGCAGCAAGAACAAGTAGGGACCCTGCAGTAGCTGCGCACTATAAAAAATACTCAATATTACGAAGAAAAGTTATTAAAAATTCAAAGAACATGCTCGTAGGTCAGAAAACAGTACTTCCGACAACAGACCTGAGGCTGTATGGAATGTAGTTAAGTGAGAGACAAGACAACCAGCCACAAACCAACACAACAGCACTCTTGAATTGAATTGAATGGAAGGGCTACAATAGATGAGTCACAGGTAACAAGTAATTAATAATTATTTCTTAAACATAATAGAAAGCATAGGGACAAACAGTGCAAGAGCAAAATCATAACAGCATTGAAACTGTAACTTTCATAAAATCCAGCCAAATGAATATATCACCAACTTCTCTTTCTGAAATTAAGAAAGTTACACATTATTTCAAAAATAAAAGCTCATCTAGTTTTCCTGGTGTTGCCAGTGCAGTACTAAACATTTATTCCCTCGTAATAGGTCCAGTCTTATCTGAAATATGTAATGCATCAGTAATTCAAGGCATTTTGTCAGGTAGACTGAAATATGCCGTTGCTAAACCTGTCTTTAAGAAGGGTGATAAGCGAAATATCAATAATTACGACCTGTCTCATTTCTGACATCATTCCCCGAATTTTTTGAGAAGGCGATGTATTCTAGAATAGTATCTCACCTCTACAACAATATTAGCCTTAGGAAATTACAATTTGGGTTTCAGAAGGGTTGCTCTAAAGAGAATGCCATTTACATGTTCGATAACCAGATTTTAGAAGCACTAAATAATAAAAAAGTATTTATGGTATTTTCTGCGACCTCTCTAAGGCATTTGGCTGTGTGAATCACAATATTCTCCTAGATAAATTAACATTTTATGGAACTGATGGTATAGCCAGTCAATGGATAATGTCATATTCAGCCAAAAGAATGTAGAAAGTTGTACTTAGTAATTCAAGCAATGTAGTCCAGTCACATAATTCTGACTGGAGAGAAGGTTCCATCTTAGGTCCACTACTGTTCTTCATATGTGTAAACGATCTTCCATCTAGTACACAACAAGCAGAATTAGTTCTTTTTGCAGATGACACTAGTAATGTAATCAGTCCAAGCACACATACAGAAACAGAAGAAATGGTAAACAAATTTTTAAAACTATCTTTGATTGGTTTTCTGCAAGTGGTGTCATCCTCAATTTTAAAAACACCCAACATATTCAGTTCTGCACATTTAGAGGTACTACACCAATCATAAGTTTAACACATGGTGAGGAAATAATAAATAGGGTGGAGACTTCAAAAGTTTTAGGGATCCATATTTTTACAATTTAAACAGGAAAAAACACATTTTGGAACTTCTAAAGCAGCTTGGTTCAGCCACATTTACACTTAGAATCATTGCAAATCTTGGGAGAGACAAATCAGTAAGCTGACACATTTTGCATATTTTCATTCAATAATGTCATGCAGAATAATGTTCTGGGGTAACTCATCATTAAGAAAGAAAGTCTCTGCTATGCAAAACCATGCTGTGAGAATAACACTTGGTGCTCATCCATAATTATTTTGTACTCATCTGTTTTAGGAGTTGGGCATTCTGACCACTGCTTCAAAGTATATTTATTCCCTCATGAAGTGTATTGTAAATAATCCACTACAGTTCCAGAGGAACAATGAGGTATATAATTACAATACCAGAAGGAAAAATGACATTCTTTACTCCATGTTAAGGATGTCTTTAGCACAAAGAGGAGTGCACAATGCTGCAACAAAAATTGTTAATCATTTACCCAGTGATATAAAATGTCTGACAGATAGTAAAATTATATATATATCTGTGTGTGTGTGTGTGTGTGTGTGTGTGTGTGTGTGTGTGTGTGTGTGTGTGTGTGTGTGTGTGCTTATTGTAATAAGTATTGTAGTAGTTCTATTATATGTTTACTACCTTATAAATAAAAAACATTTTTTCTTAATTTTAGTCAGTCAGTCCATTAATGCGTTTTTAATAAATGAGTGTTTGTAAAATGATTCTTTCATATAGTGTTCATAATTTGTTTCAGTTATAAATATTTGTCATGTAGAGGGGATTATAAATGAATATCGAGGGTTTTAATGCATCATAATATTTATTATATTAAACTTACAGTTATAAATGATATGTGAAATGAAAGAGCAACTTCAACCGTTTTACCAAGAACCTTACAAATGTTCAATGTGAGGACCATTTGTCACGTGGTACACATCAAGTCTATAGCCAAGTTCTTCCCAAATGTTGACAAGTTCGTCTTCAGCGATTGTAACAACAGCTGCTTCAATCCAGTTTCTTAATTCAGGGAGGTCTGCTGGTAGCAGAGGCACATACACACGATCCTTGATGATGCCCCAAAGCAAAAAATCGCATGGCGTTAGGTCGGGTGAATGTGGAGGCCATGCAAAGCAAGCCTTGTCATTGGGCCCCTTGTGGCCTATCCAGCGCTTGGGTACAGTGAAGTTCAACCAGTTTCATACTTCGCTATGCCTGTGAGGTGGCGCACCATCTTACTGGAAAATGAAGTTCTCTGGCTCATCTTCTTGCAACTGAGGGAAGAGCCAATGCTCTAGTGTATCAAGGTAAGAAGTGCCAGTTACAGTAGGTTCATCAAAAAAGAAAGGCCCATAAACTTTCCACTGCGATACGGCACAAGAAACAGTCACTTTAGGGGAATCTCGTTGCATTTGTACCACTTCGTGAGGACTTTCTGAGTTTCAGATGCACACATAGTGAGTGTTAACATGTCCACTAAGGTGAAAGGACGATTCATCACTTAAGACAACATGAGCCAGAAAATCTTCATCATCATGAAACAACATTTCATTTGCGAAGTTCGCACATAATCCATGGTCTGCCAGATTAGAGCCTGTAATAACTGTAAATGGTAAGGGCATAGATGTACATGTTTTCGTAAAACTTTCCAAAAAGTCGACACGGAAACTTGTAATTCACGACTAGCCTTCTGGACTGATTTCTTTGGGCTACGAGTGAACGACTCTCTCACTCACTCAACAACCTCTTCACTAACTCTTGGTCGTCCTGTGCTCTTCCCTTTACAAATGCAGCCGGTATCTTCAAATTGATGATATCATCTACGAATGTTATTATCACTTGGAGGATCACAACCGAACTTCAACCATAACGCACAATAACTACAGATTCAGTCTTTGTAAACTGCAAACCACAAAACGCTTTCTGTTCACTAGACGCCATCTTCGCTACTACCGCTGTCTAGTGGATTGCGGCGGAAACATTGCGTGTTGCGCATGCGCACTGGTGCCAAACACAACTGTTTGAGTTGCTCTTTCATTTGACATATCATTTATAATTCTAAGTTTAATGTAATAAATATTATAAAGCGTTAAAACCACAATATTCATTTATAAACACCCTGTATTATTGTTTATCTGACATTTTCTACATCCTGGAGGACCTCCTCACTATGGATCAATTGGAATGAGGGTAAATGTAACCTAATGTATTACTGTAATGTGCAAAGGTGGTGGGTAGCACTTACTAACTCACATCTGTATATCTTTCTGTGAAGAAAAGGAAATGTTCAGAATGTAATCATATGTACAAATTATCGTTCCAAATCATTATGATCCATGGAACATGTTACTAAGTAACTAACTAAGACATTGGCCTCAGATTATGAAGGATGGACATTAATCATTTGACCGACCTTTCAGGAAAATAACAGGATGATTCTCTTGTCAAGCACAAGCGAACACCTATACCACAGTAAAATGATTCTTGGAAGAAGAAATTACTACTAGTATATAAGTAATTCATGCTGGCAAGATTTAGTTATTATGCTGATAAGATTTTTTGCCACTCAACAATTGCGTTCCTTAAAATATTTAGAGGCAAACTTAGTAAAAGTGACAAGATGTGAAATGTATCCACAAAAAAAAAGCCATGAACGAGGTTGTCCAAAATCGCCCTCCAGTCTCTCTCTCTCTCTCTCTCTCTCTCCCTCTCTCTCTCTCATGCATTAAAACACACACACACACACACACACACACACACACTCAAAGTATACATACACACACATTACACCCAAAATAATCCACGTCGTATCTGTCTAGAAAGAAAGAAAGTGATCAACAGTAAATAGTTCTGTATTAAACTATTCTTCCTCATCTGCCTGAGGACTGGTTACTTACAGTGTCCCACAAGGTTCCAGTCAGGCTTTCTGTTTTTTCTTGTATGTATTTAACGCCTTACCAGATTTTATATTTGAATTCTTTGCCGGCTGTATGAATATTGTGATATATAAAAAATCAAATAGTTTTCAGAACAGTTGTTAATGAAATTTTCACAGACATAGTAAACAGTTTTAGTAAATATAATGTTATTAAACGTTGACAAAATTCATTTTATGAACCTCAGAATCTGCAAGAGGTTTGACACAACATAGGAATAAAATATCAAGATTTCTAGATGGAAGAGATTAGCATTTATTGTGATTACTATTATAATAATTTAATTCAGTTGAGGGCAAACTAACACAGATATGCTGAAACATCTAGATATAGGTGCTTGAAAAACTTTGCACATTTAGCTTATTTTCTTTTCAAAATGTCATATATTGTCATATTTTGGGGGGCAATTCATTACAAAGGTAGAATTTTTCAAATCCAAAATCTTCACAATATGAATCATTTGTGACGAAAATTCAAGGAAGTGCTGCAGAAACCGTTTCAAATAATGAACTGTTTTTCAGCATGTATTTTATTTACACAAATTGGTCATACATAATGTATCTTTTCTTCCAACCAACAGATTTGTTCATGGAATCTGTGCAAGGAAAAAGAACAATTAATATAAGACTTAAAATCATTTTCTTTGTTCTTAAAGTGTCAGATACATATATTTTCAATAAACTGCTAGTAGCTATAGATGTTTAGGCACTAATAAGGTACAATTTGAAATGACTTTGAGGCATTTATTAGCGACTAATGCTAACTTTTTAGCAGAGCCTATAGATGTGTTATTATTAACTACTTTCTAACAATCTGCCCAGCTTCACATTGGTTACACCAAACTCTTACAACTGGATGACTTGTCTGCCATAGTGGTAATTATTTTATGAGCCACTGTGTAGAGTTATTATTAAAATTCCGAGAACAAAGGTTGATGATTGTTTATCCTCACTATCATATAACTTAAACACCAGAACAGTTCTAAGAATGCATGAACATTATCTGTTTCACATTTAATCGGCGTTTAGAGTGACATCTCGTAGGAATGATGGGATTTGTGAGCTACAGCACTAGTTGGGTCGCTTGAGCACAGTGTCGATCTGGCACAGCAAACTCAACTGCAAAAGAGTTCAGCAAGAGTTATGACCACTTCTGGGCACATGACTCCAGCGCCAGTCTGGTTCAAGTATATTGCCTGACAAAATAAGTGAAGTACCCTGTTTTGTGTGGTGTCAAGAGGAGGCAAACACGGCAAATGATGGATGCCCCTTAGGGAATGGTAGCAAGGGAAATGGAAAGGGGACCAGGAGCACTCAGTGTGTATACCCACTGTAAATGTTCAGAAGTGTAAAGTTGTGCACTTCACAAAACGAAAAAAATGTAGTATGCTATGACTATAATATCAGTGAGTCACTGTTGGAATCTGCCAAGATATACAAATACTTGGGTGTCACATTTTGTAGGGTTATGAAACAGAATGATGGCATAGACTCCATTGTGCGTAAATCAGATGGTAGACTTCAGATTGTTGGTGGATATTTGGGAAGTGCAATCAGCCTACAAAGGAAATTGCTTACAAATCACTCGTGCGACTGGTTCTGGAACAGAGGTTCCCAAACTTCTTTCTTCTTGTAGACCACTTTCAAAGTTTTACTGTTTTCGGTAGACCCCCTGCTGCTACATTTCTACTATATTCACAAAACTCCTAAAAATGTCATGGTCGAGTCCCAGCTCTAAATTTGGAATGATAAAAATAAAAAGAAAAATAGCACATTTTCTTGTGTCCTATTTATTAAAGTAATACTTATGATTATATACTTAATATGATTAAAAATAAACTTTGATAATGTAATAATCAACAATCGACAAAACATCAACAATCAACTCTAAAATCCAAATAAACAATTTAAAAAACAGTCATAATTTTAATGAGACATATGTATTTGATGAACTGACAGCAAATTATCAATATTTGACTGCAGTTTTGTAAGGAATAACCTCAAATCTCCCCATTCTGTGACCTCCAATCTGGTCCTTTTTTTTGTTATTAGGTTGCTAACAACACTAAAACACTTTTTGACAAGATATGACGAGGGGAACGCCATCAAAAATTTTCTCACAATTTTCCACAGCCCAGGATATTTTTGTGGTATTTCTGCCTGCAGCCAAAATGTTTGATAGCCTGTTTTAAATTTCACCTTCAGCTCCTCATTGGTGCTAAGCTCAAGTAGCTCCTCTTGTAATACCAAATTCGCCACTTCCGTTTCATCAAATGGATTTATGATCCATGCTGGTAGTTCCATCTTCAGAATATCTTCAAACCTATTTTTGAAGTCATCATGAAGAGTAATTAGATGTTGAGCATATGTCTGAATATCCTCAACTAGACATTCTGCCTGTGACAAGTTTGGAAACTGGGAGAATTCGCGCAACTAATATTTTGCTTCATAAACTTCAATTTACCAACAAAAGCCGAAATTGCACCCTTTGTTTTTATTAAATTTAGGCTGTCCCCTTGTAACTGCAAGTTAACGTCATTAAATTTGTTGAACAAATCTGTCAACTACGCTGTGTCTGCTTTAAATGTGATCAGATTTTCTTTTAAATCTGGACCTTTAGTTTCCAGAAATTGTATAGCTGATTCGAAAAGTGAGTAAAATCTTGATAAACATGCACTTTTCGACAACTAGTGTACTTCAGTATGTAAGAGCAATTGTTGAAAATCTTCATCATTTTCATAGCACACTAGTGCAACTAATGGGTATTCAATGCATTGCTTATTGTTTCCTTAACTGCATTAATCGCAAATTGAAGCGATTGGTGCAATTTATCACTCAAATTTTTTGCTACAAGGTGTTGTCAGTGGATTACACAGTGAATTGCAGTTAGTCCTGGTATCACTCTTTTAAGATGGGTTATAAACCCACGATATAGCCAAAACATGGCAGGAGCTCCATCTGCCACCACTGAAAGAATGTTTGTAGATGGAATCGATTTTTCCTTAAAAGAATATTGATTTCAAAGTTTTCGTGAATAGCACCTCTTCATGGATTTCTTCATCTGCAACAAATCGAACATATGCCAATAGTAGTGCTTCGTTATCAGGTAAAGTCGACTCATCCAGTTGAATAGAAAAATGAGGGGTTTCCAGATAATTACACAAGAAGCTTCAATATCAGAGGTCATTTCTCCAATACATCTTTGTAGTGCATTGTTACTTAAAAGAATTCTTTTGAATATGTCAAATGGAGGTTTGTGCAGAACATTTCTTAAAACTTCTTCAATACCAGGTAAAATTAACTGTTCTCTGATGGTGTGTGGTTTTCCAGATTTCGCTATAAGCAATAAGATATTGTAAGATACCCGCAAACCATCATCATTACTTAGAGATGTTGAAGCAAACATACTGTTCACTGTGGGTCTGTTTTCATATTTTTCCTTCAATGTTTGACATTATTTCAAATCCTTACCTATTTCATAAGGATGCTTCTTAGATGATCTTCGAACTTCGATGGTTTCATAGAGTCATTGCTCAAAACTTTGTTGCATAAAAGACATATGGGTAAGCGTTTGTCTGCCTTTGATGGAAGAAAACCAAATTTCAAGTAATCAACACTGTATTGTCGACATTTCTTGTTGGATTATGTCATTTTTCGTATCAGTTGTATCCTGTAAAGAAAAAATGTTTGTCTTAGTAATCATGAGGTGTTTTTAACAGGATATGGCTATTTTAACAGAATAGAATAGAATTAATTATTTAATGAAAAAACCAAAACGCCAACAGAAAAACTTTTTTAATTATTAAAAGCAATAAACTGCTAAGACCCACTGTTTAATCGTCGAAGCTTTAGCAGCCGCAAGATTAAATAGCCGATTTTTAATTAGTGATCATAGAAAATATATACCTAATTCATGAGACCAATGCCTCGTTTCATAAGCGTAGATTCTCTTTATTAGTGGACTGTATTATCATTTAGTTGAACTGCACTCAATAAGAGGAACACCTTATTGATTAGTACTGATTCTTATTGTTAATACAAACAATAAGACTGGGAAGCTAGAAAAGCTATTTATTATAAATTTACTATATCGCTAACAAATGGGCAGGTACTTACTTTTCTCAGCACTGGCAAACACTGACATCGATTCATTCACACTTTTATTCTCAAAATTCTGGAAACAAATGAGTAACGCTTTGTCCTTGGCATTTGTATTTATATTAGTGAAGCTTGCAAGCACAGCACAAGTCGTATTTTGTCCCTTTCCACGTCTAAACAAGCGTTCCGGGCGAGTGGGTGTGCGGGTTGCACTTTGCAAGTCTCTACATGTGTTTTACTGAATATCGAATATGCTTGTTTTTACAAGTAACAGTCGCTGACGTTCTTAAAATACACCAGGTACTCAAAAAAATTAAGGTGGTTAAAATTATAGTGGACTACCACTTACAACTTGTGAATCCCTTTTTTTTTTCTTCTCACGCCAACGTTAGCTCAAGTGTGTGGCACCCATAGCAAATAAGACTAAACGGGGATATTGAATGTATACGGACAAGGGCAGCATGAATGGTCACAGGTTTGTTCCAGTCTTGGGAGAGTGTTACATTGGTGCTGAAGAAATTAAGCTGGCAGAATCTTGAAGATAGACATAAACTATCCCAAGAAAGTCGCCATAGGCGTTTTAAGAACTGGCTTTAAATGGTGAATCTAGGAATATACTGGAATCCCCTACGTATCGCTCACACAGGGATTGTGAGGATAAGGCCACAATTACTATTGCCACACAGGGGCATTCAGACAATTATTTTTCCTACACTCCATATTTGAATGGAATGGGAAGGAAAGCTAATAACAGCATAACTTACTGTCAATAGGCCGCACCTGGCTGCAACTTCTGCACTCCGAAATATTGCACTGAAGCTAACCTTTTCCTATATTAAACGGTGGTGCCGCTACGTTATTCCCCCCTTCGGAAAGACCTGGTCCCCGGGTCGACCTCTAACGACTCTTAAACTTGTTTGGGTCGGCACGTACTTAGGACATATTTATTACTACACTATTGGCCATTAAAATTGCTACACCAAGAAGAAATGCAGATGATGAACAGGAATTCATTGGACAAATATATTATACTAGAACTGACATGTGGTTATATTTCCACGCAGTTTGGGCGCATAGATCCTGAGAAATCAGTACCGAGAACAACCACCTCTGGCCGTAATAACGGCCTTGATACGCCTGGGCTTTGAGTCAAACAGAGCTTGGATGGCGTGTACAGGTACAGCTGCTCAGGCAGCTTCAACATGATATCACAGTTCATCAAGAGTAATGACTGGCGTGTTGTGATAGTCAGTTGCTAGGCCACCATTGACCAGACGTTTTCAATTGGTGAGAGATCTGGAGAATGTGCTGGTCAGGTCAGCAGTCGAACATTTTCTGTATCCAGAAAGGCCGGTAAAGAACCCGCTGAAATGTAGGGTTTTGCAGGGATCGAATGAAGGGTAGAGCCTCGGGTCGTAACACATCTGAAATGTAACGTCCACTGCTCATAGTGCTGTCAATGCGAACAAGAGGTGACCGAGGCGTGTAACCAATGGCACCCAACACCATCACTCCGGGTGATACGCCAGTATGGCGATGACGAATACACGCTTCCAATGTGCATTCACCGCGATGTCTCCAAACACGGATGCGACCATCATGATGCTGTAAACAGAACCTGGATTCATCAAAAAAATTACGTTTTGCCATTCGTGCACCCAGGTTCGTCGTTGAGGACACCGTCACAGGCGCTCCTGTATGTGATGCAGCGTCAAGGGGAACTGCAGCCATAGTCTCCGAGCTGATAGTCCATGCTGCTGCAAACATCATCGAACTGTTCGTGCAGATGGTTGTTGTCTTGCAAACGTCCCCATCTGTTGACTCAGGGATCGAGACGTGGCTGCACGAGCCGTTACAGCCATGGGGATAAGATGCCTGTCGTCTCGACTGCTAGTGATACGAGGCCTCTGGGATCCAGCACGGCGTTCCGTATTACCCTCCTGAAACCACCGATTCCGTATTCTGCTAACAGTCATTGGATATCGACCAACGCGAGCCGCAATGTAGCTATACGATAAACCGCAATCGCGATAGGCTACAATCCGACATTTATAAAAGTCGGAAACGTGATGGTACGCATTTCTCCTCCTTACACGAGGCATCACAACAACGTTTCACTGGGCAACGCCGGTCAACTGCTGTTTGTGTACGAGAAATCGGCTGGAAACTTTCCTTGTGTCAGCACGTTGTAGGTGTCGCCACCGGTGCCAACCTTGTGTGAATGCTCTGAAAAGCTAATCATTTGCATATCACAGTATCTCCTTCCTGTCGGTTAAATTTTGCGTCTGTAGCACGTCATCTTCGTAGTGTAGCAATTTTAATGGCCAGTAGTGTACCCAGAGAAAACTTAGATATGGTCTAGACCTCTTAAAACACTTGACATGAGACAAAATGTAAAAATTCTTTACTAGATGACCACTCCACTTAATGCTCGATCAACCCCTTACCTACCTGTCTTACGCCCTCGGTATCCAATCCACTGGGATTTGGACTACCGTCGGTTCCCTCTTGGAATTGGCTCTCCGCTGATCAGAATGAAACCAACACACAACAAAGTTAAGGCTGCAATGGCACTTGGCACTGAGGTGCTCAAAACAATCGTTACTCGTCGCTGCCTTTCCATATTTTGAGCAACATGCTGCACAAGCTGCTCAGCTGAGATGGGCCCCTCTCGCTCTGAAATGAGCTGGTTTACGGATCTCAACAGACCTGACTCCAGAGTCTGATTTAACCAGGTCAGATTCTGCCTTGGAAAAAACTCTAAAGTTGCTTCTGGCCAGTACAGCTGTGACTGTGTAACATTCAATTGCGTGACTCCTGAAATTGGCGCTGGGAGATGGAAGGTTGGTCCTATTATGTTACACCTAGTTTCATTGATTAAAATGCCGCTCCTCTCGAGCTCTACACGTTTCGCTTCGGCAAATACTCCCTACTCAAAACAACTTGCTACTACTATAATTTTTCGTAGGTGGAGAAGATCCATTGCATCCCGACCCGTTGCAAGCTCAATTTTGGCTCCATGATGTCTCTTGGACAGTCTATTTCTTTCCTCCTGGCTCGACATACTGTTACCTTCCCTCTATAGCAGCTCCGCAATTCCTCCCTTGTCATTTCGGCGTACTGGCTGTTAACTGCCGAGATCAGCAATACCTCCTCAGTTTTTACTTCTACAAACTTTCTCAAGGCTCCACACTTCACTGGATATGGGTGGACCGCAAACCTTGCATTTTTACCCATTACTGGGAATTGGATCAAAATATACACTCGTGCACCGTTGCAAAATGGTAGGAAAACGGCAAATTTCGCTCGCTGGGCTCCATTATTAAATATACCCCTGACGGTAGCTCCGACTGCGCCTTGCGGAACCCACGTAAATATTGGTTCCGTGGTAGCAAATCGGTTCTTATCTGGCCTCGCAAAGCATGATGCAGTGCTTGTTGCAGTTTCGTTACCACTCCCTCCCTGTACATTCCACACACGATCAGCTATCCCCTGCAGAAGTCTAGTTAACATCAGTCGGCTATCTAGGACTTCCAGACTCCCCTATAAGGTTCCCAGGTTACAATCTACTACGTCTGCTGAGGCCTTAGCGTAATCCACTACCTGCCCTGCTAATGAACGGAGTAACCGTGTGTTATTCAGGACTTCCCTTCCAACGTCCCTATCTGGGTTGCGTGCCAAGCTTCCGCTGCTCTATTCCCCTCTGCAGGTAGCCTCACCGCTTCCACTGTGTTGCTCATCTCCTTTATATCGCTTTCGTCCGCGTTTCCAAAGACTATTTTCAACCCCCCCCCCCCCCCCCCTGCGTTCAGCCACCCTCGTTTCCTTCTTACCCGTGGTACCGCTTCCTCCATCCATCCTACCTGCTCCCGTAGCGGTCTCATTAGCCTCATGCAATTTCTTATACTCCCTGGCTACTTCCTTCGGCATTCCATTGCCCTCTGCACATTGCCTAAGCTCCTCAAACACTTCCTCAAGCCTCCTTGCTTCATTCCGCATTTCCTGTAAGCTCCATACCAACCATAGTGCCCACTGGTGACTTGACACCACCACATCTTCCTGCTTCGAGCACAACACACCTCCATCCATGTGCTGCACCCGCAAGGCGTCCACCCCGATGATCGAGAGATGGATTTCTGCCTACACTCACCCTCTCAGTGACCTGAGGACAGGGATCACCACCACCTCTTCAAAAGACTGCTGTCCCTAGCAGGCTCACAATACTCGAAAACACATACAACATATGAAAATACAATGCCTAATTAATCTACGCAAACCCAATGATACATAACAAGAAAATGATACATAACAAGAAAACAAACAACTACAAATACTGTACTACTTTCTGGATCGCAAAGCATACGGTACATCATGCTGTACTCTATCTTCCTGGTTTTCCCTGCGCTGAACACCTCTCTTCACTCTCTCTTTCTTCCTCTTCCCTTCCTGTGCCACGCCTGGAATCACATCTGGGCAACCCTTAAATGGCCGCAATTGCTCAGTGTGGCAGGTGAAGCTTAAAATTAACGGGGGATGTGGTTTCAACTACTTGGTATGGCCCTTGATACCTCGTGACGAACTTCTTCGTTTTCCCTTCTGGCGTATAGGGGCTGGATAGCATTACCCATTGCCCTACTCTATACTGCAGTAAACTTCCTTTCCGCTTCACTGCGTCTTCTTGCCTTTCCAAAGCCTTCGTATTCGCCTTTTGTACCCGTTTCCAAACATCCCGAATTGTTCTCGCGAATTGACGTACAGAGTCACCGGTCCTTCCTTTCTGTAGCTTCACTAAATCAAATGGTGACGGCATTTTTCGCCCGCACACTACCTCATACGGAGACAAACCGGTATTGGTATGGACTTTTGCATTTTATACGCATAAAATATGCTTCAAATACTCGTCCCACTGACGGTGATGAAAATCCATATAAAAACTCAGCGTCTTCCCGATCGTTCTGTGTACCAGTTCTGTCCTCCCGTTCGCCTGTGGATGCAACGCGCTCGTCCTCAACTTCTTTACGTTCAACAATTTACACAGTTCCTTCATTAAATCCGACATGAAGTTGGTCCCTTGGTCAGTAATTATTGTCTCCGGTACACCAAACTTCAAGATCCAGTTATTTACTAATGATTGCGCGACCATAGCTGCCTGTTGATTTGGCATAGCCACCATCTCCACATACCTCGAATAATGGGCTATTACGGTCAGAACGAATCTGTTCCCCGATGGTGTTCGACTGAAAGGTCCTCAGACATCAATTTCCAACGTAGAAAAATGGACATGTCACTTCCGGCAATCGTTGTAGCTGTATCTGTTTCCTACTTGAATCTGTTCTCTGCGTACATTGTATACAATTCTTGACATACTGATCCACATGCACTTTCCTACCTCTCCACCAATACCTCTCCACCACTCTCCTATTCCTCGCTCTGCTCCCACCATGATCAGATAACACGTGATCATGTGCTTCTCCTAAAACCTCATCTCTCAGCTTCGCTGGCACTACTACCTTTGGCTCTAACTTCGTCTCTCTGCACAGAAGACCGTAGTACATATTAAATTGTGGCTCTGTCCGATACAATTTACAATCGTTGTCCGCGTCCTATAATTCTGGGGCCGGCCGGAGTGGCCGAGCGGTTCTAGGCGCTACAGTCTGGAGCCGTGCGACCGCTACGGTCGCAGGTTCGAATCCTGCCTCGGTCATGGATGTGTGTGATGTCCTTAGGTTAGTTAGGTTTAAATAGTTCTAAGTTCTAGGGGACTGATGACCTCAGAAGTTATGTCCCATAGTGTTCAGAGCCATTTGAACCTATAATTCTTGCCGTACTGCTAGGTCATAACCTATGATTTCTACTTTTGCCACCTTTCTACTCAGTGAATCCGCATTACCGTGCTTCTTTCCAGGCTTGTGCACCACCCCGTAGTCTAATTCACTAAGCCTCACAGCCCACCTAGCGAGTCTAGTGGACGAATCCTTCAACCCCAACAACCACTTCAACTCAGCATGATCTGTCAATACCCGGAATCTTCTCCCATATAAATAACATTTAAAATATGTGATTCCATAGATTACGCTAAGCATCTACTTCTCTGTTGTTGAGTAATTCCTCTCTGCTGCATTCAACTACCTAGACACATAGGCTACAGGATGTTGTTTCCCATAAATTTCATGCCTAAGAACACACCCTAATGCTTGATTTGATGCATCGCATGCTAGAATGGATTCCTTTTCAAAATCTGGAAATACAAGAACCGGACTTGATGTTAACACTTTTTTCAATTTGTCAAACGCTTTTTGACTCTCTTCTGTCCACTCAAATTTCATAACCTTCCGTAACAATCGCGTCAATGGCTGTGCTAAATCTGCAAAACCCTTTACGAACTTTCGATAGAAATTGCAAATATCGACGATTGATTGCACATCCTAAACTGTTTTCGGCTCCCGAAAATCCCTTGCAGCCTGTACCAACCTCGGATCTGTTCGCACTCCGTCCTTACTGATGATATGACCTTAATATGTCACTTCTTCCAACGCAAAATGACACTTCTCCAGGCTCAACGTCAAACGAGCTGCTCTTAACCTCATACAGACATCCCTTAACCGCTGTCTATGCTGCTCCATACTACTTGAAAACACTATAATGTCATCCGATAGACAAGACACTGCCGTGGTTTCAAACCCCTCAACACAGTCTAACAACCTCTGAAAAGTTGCTGGAGCGTTTCTCAAACCGAATGGCATTCTGATGTACTGGTAATGGCCTCCCGGAGTATAGAAAGCAGTTTTTGCACGATCCTCTGGAGCCACCTCTAACTGATGATAACCACTTGTCAAATCCATCGTAGAAAAGTACTGGCACTGTCCTAAGTGGTCCAAAGTCTCCGATATGTTTGGAATGGGGTACGCGTATTACATCATGTGGCGCTGAGTAGGAAATTTATCTAACATATTGAATTTTTCTTTAGACTAATGTGGAGATCTCTAACAGTCACCAGTCTCGAGAAAATTGATTTTATGTAGCCTACACATTTGCGAACCTACGCCAGTGATAAAGCCACAATGAAATATCAGTAACATTCTTCATATCTCATAAATGGTTTGAGATATCGAAACGAGATTTTGGAAAATGATAGCACACAAAGGCGAGAGAGTTTTGAGATATGGTTATTATGTGAAACTTCATTAGCTGCATGTTATTCCACTAACTATAGACTTTTTCGATGAAAGAATGAAGTTTTTAATGACCATTGATAATTGCTGAAACGAGAAATACTTTGGGTTTTGGAACAACATAAGTGAAGACATTAAACACTGTTTTTTTTTTTTTAATCTAGGCCGTGCTTTTTCATAAGTTATTATCCTTTTCACAAGTTATTATCCTTACTCTGCTATGTTTTAGCAAAATAAGCCAATTTTAAAATGACAACAAGAGAAATGTAGGTTTTACTCAAAATTCTCTACTCATGACGCTTCTCTGAAACTTAATGATTAAAAAGTCAGGGGAAAATAAATCGCAGCTTTTATAGAATTTTTCAGCGGAATTCTTTTTAGATACTAACCAAAGCACATGTGACAGTAGGTCTTTTTGGATAATCACCATGCAAGTGTATGAGTGGAGAGATTCCACTTAATATTTATAAAATATATGAGTGTAGGCTTCAGTTTAGCATGACACTTCTCCTCCCATGCTTGGCATGTACCATACAGTACCTGCCTGCAACCACCCACCACTGCCATTCTTTCTATGCTTGCCCAGCCAACTGTGTATCTGCTGGCAACATCATTATGTGTACATTCTAAGGGAAGAATTCTTTTATCATAGGTTTATGATTGCGAGTGACATTTGAAAATTCATTGATACGACAAAGGGATGTTGTTTATAGTGTGAATGCAGTTATGGAGGGTCTCCACATAGGTGTCATCGAAGGTGTAATGTTCTGATGGGCAGGCAGGCCACATTGGGTCATACGTGTGGAGGGTGCGATGTTGGATGAGCATGCTGTGGATGACATCCAGCGAAAACTGATGGACACGTATGAATTTGGTTCCCAGTACTAGATCTGTCTTGTCAGTTACACATATGTCCTATTCACACGAAAAGGTTGGTTGCCAGGTGAATGATGATTGATATCATGCTGTATACCTGGTTCTTGGCATCGTTAGCTGAGCATAGGCATCAGGTCGACGTCAGTTGAAATATTGACGTGCTATTAACTGAGATGTGCTAATGTCTTACACAGTATCCACTAGAAAGTACATTTGGTTGGGGAGGTCAGGGATGAAGAGATTCCATTTGGTAGCATCAGTGTAGTGTCCTGTATTTATGCGATACCAGAGTGGTGTAGGCGGCTTTGTTCATTAGCATGAGCCAGAGTGTCTAATTTGGGACATAGTTGGCATTTGGGTAATATCTGCAGGGGCCCAGCACTTGCATGTGACATGCCTGAACTAATGATGAACTAACAGACCAAAAGTTCAACGCCAGTTGTATATTATAATGAGACATCTGCCCATTGTGAAGGCATTCGTGATTAGAACAGAGTGGCGCCGGCGGCAGGTGCCACATGGCGCTCCCTTCATTGGCCATTATGGAAGGTAGGCAAAGTTCAAGCAGTGCAGACAGCATCATCTGCTGTGATGAGCACAGAGTATTTGAGTGCTGTGTGTTAAATGGCGTGGCGATGATTGATTACCATGAACAGATGATAAGCAAGCAGGAGTCAAGTATCATTTTTCCGATGCACCACTGCCAGTTTACTGTATCCCTTGCTCCCTCAAATTGACGATTGAACACAGAATTTACGTCGCTATTAAATACTAAAGGATCGATGCTGACTTCTCCCCAAGCGTGTAACACGGATCCAGTCAAACAATGGATCTGGTCCTGGGAGTCAAGTGTCTCCTTTCTGATGCACCACTGCCAGTTTACTGTAACCCTCACACCCCCATATCGACGATTTAACACAGAAATTGCGTCGCTATTAAATAACAAATGATCCTTGCCGTTTTCTCCCCAAGCAAGTGACGCAGCTGCAGTCAACTTAAGGAACTTCTCCTGGGAGTCGAGGTTTTTTTTTTGCGATGCACCACTACAGGTTTACTGCATCCCCCGCACCCTCACAATGACGATTAAAAACAGAAATTGCGTCGCTATTACATACTAAAGGATCCATGCCGACTTCTCCACAAGCGAGTAATAACCCTACGGTCAATGTATGGATCTTCTCCTTGGAGTCAAGTATCTCTGTTCCGATGCACCACTGCTAGTTTGCTGTATCTCTCGCACCCTCACATTGACGAATTGACACAAAAACTGCGTCACTATTAAGTACTAAACGATACATGTCGACTTCTCCTCAAGTGAGTCTGAAACGTCCCCTTAGAACAATTTATACAAGACTGTGCTTAAACTGACACACAATGTTTTTAGCGCAACGCAGTCTGACTATCAAAGATCCCTGCAAAAGAATGGCCCTGAGTAACTTTAACCTATACCTTTCACAAATCACTTACCTCACAAAAATCTTCGTTACTCGAACTACTGCAATACAGCGAGCGCCACTATTGCCAGCTAAATAAAAGATTCAAACTACGGAAGGCACTAACTACTGATAGGGATAGTTAGCAAATGAAAGATATTAATAGAGAACAAACAATGTATTTACCTTAATAGTCATAATATATATAGCAGTTCATGACAAATTACAAAACTCCGCCATCTCTCTCCCCACATCCACCACTGCTGGCGGCTCACCTCCAACTGCGCAATGCTACGCGCTGTTCACATCCAGCTGCCGCTGCCCAACACTACAATGGCAGACAACAATGCAATATAGCCACAGACTGCACACAGCACAGCCAGTGATTTTTATACAGAGCGCTACGTAATGTTGCCAATAAGAAAACATAAACAGCCTACT
This sequence comes from Schistocerca cancellata, assembly GCF_023864275.1. Taxonomy (NCBI): domain Eukaryota; kingdom Metazoa; phylum Arthropoda; class Insecta; order Orthoptera; family Acrididae; genus Schistocerca; species Schistocerca cancellata. The sequence continues at coordinate 147,242,556 of NC_064631.1, read as the reverse complement.
TACATAGCCCCCATGCTCCCCACAAAAAATTTTACAAATTTTTTTGAGCAGTGGCCAATAATGATTTGATAAAATTTTTCATAATTACAATAACCAAGAAATCAAATGCACACACTTATTAATACAATGGTGGTCAAAAGCTAAAATTTTCTCACAGTCCATAAAGATAGTCCTGATCATTCATCACAGTAAAACTGCCGTTTCTTTTATCAAAGTCTGAGCAGTAAAAGACAATGCACACAGAAGTAGTGGATGTCCATGCAGTCTTGAAGAAGTAATGTTGTCCTTCCAACAGAAAGACAGTGCTGACTCTTGACATGCTGACAGGTAATGGGCCACAACATAGCAAACCCACAGCAGAGTCAGTCGAAGTTGATGAATATTGGTAGGTAGGTCTTCACAGAGTAGACCCACTGTAGTCCTGGTAGAGATTGTGGTATTGGTGGGCCACCAGAGGTGCAGACCCACTGCAGTCCTTGTAGAAATAATGGTATTGGTGAGTCAGCAAAGGTGTAGACCCACTGTGGTCCTTGTAGAAATAATGGTATTGGTGAGTCATCAAAGATGCAGACCCACTGCAGTCCTTGTAGAGATGGCCAGCAGCCATCTGTTGTGACTGTGCAGGTGCACAATCACCATTGAAGAGTCTTGCAGAGAAGATAGCAAGTCCATAAACCACCACCTGTGCACGCACAAAGTTTTTGGAATTGTCCTTAGAACCAGCAATGCTGTTATCCAGTCCCTTGCTGAATTAGTAACACATGTGCAAACACTAACAGTCCCTACTTCTCACATATTGTCCACATACTATGACCAACAGAAACGTGTGCAGTAAAATGGAACTTATAAGTTACTTAATTTGATTAACTGGTGTCAATTACAATATTATAACATGATAATACAATTACAAAGGTACAAAATACATCATTAAAGAACATAAGAATTCAGATAACATTTGTAGTACAGGCTATACAAAAGAATCGAAATAACATATACATCAGTGTTACAGGAATTATTACATGAGTACATACATAAAAGATCAGAATAACTTGCGAAACATCAACTTTACACATGAGCATTAAAACAAAACAGAATAAATAATGTCCAAGCATATTTATAAGGCAAATAACATATTATTAATGCCAATTATATTTGAGGATAACAGTATTCCTCATCATAGTGAACATAGCTTAGTATTAGAAGAAGAAAAAATTCTATGAAACTACACAGAGGCAGGAAGAAAACAAATACACAAGGGTACACAAACACATAGTGGGATAACACTAAAGGAAAGGACAGGGTTCGTTTTACTGCAGTATTTTGCATGGAGATCTCCCTTTGTTCATCATTATTCCCAAAGTCCTGTCTAAGCCTGCTTTCTGTATTCTGTTCACATCCTCTGTCAAAAATAGTTTTTCTCCACTGTACACTACTCTTTTTTTTTTTTTTTTTTTTGCCCAAACCATTTTCATATAGCTTCTCAATACGTTTCTTCCAAGTCATCATAGTTAGTTTCTTATATAGTCTATCCCTCTTAAGCTAACTTAAATCTACTGAGCTCAGATATATATACCAAGGGACGAGGCAATGCAGCATCACATAAAACAATTAATATAAACAGCAATGAAAAAAAAAGCAGATTTGCGAAGCAAGCAGCATTAAGAAATTAGCAAAGCAATTGTAATATTACAACTAATATAAGGCACTGTGCAGCAAACAAGAAAACTAAATCCGTAGTAAAACTGGCTTAACAGCGTAATACAAAGTCAAATTCAGTAACACTATGCCTGGCAAACAGCAGCACCAAATAACAAAACTTATATCTAAACATGACATCGCTCAAGCAGAAAAAATATTACAGTAAAAACAACAAGGCAGAAAAGGGAAATGTCTATTCACATCTTAATGTCTGTGTAATTAAAGTGGTGCACCACAACTTATTCTACGAAAAATATCACCAAGTAGTTGAAAAGAAAATTATGTGTGCAGTTACTGTTACTAGTCCCTTCTTATTGTTCTCTCCATTCCAAGAGCTCCTTTTTCAAAGAATGTGGATCATAAAATAATTATTTAATAGATCTGTTGACAGAAAGTGTTCACATTAGCAAATGCATCTAAGTTTATTTTATAAAACTAATGCTGCAACACAGCTGGAAAACAGGTATCAAATGAAATAAGCAATTACGCAAACCAAAGCATAAAAACATCATTCAATAGCTATGTGGCATTTCGTAAGTCAGTAGCTCTCAACTCTCGTAGAAAGACACTTGTCATAATCAGGTGTGCAGATGTACGAATCTTTCAAAGTAATGAGTGTGTCGCATTTGCAATGTTTTCTCTAAAGGAATGTCAATGGCGAGGATAATGGCCTCCCTTTTTTTTCTTTTCTACCTGAGCGTCTGAAAAGGCTTGTTCTCCAGGTGTCTGACACAGCTGTGTGCCCACGACGCACGTGCAGGTGGTCACTTAACTTTCTTATGGAAATGTTTACGACAGCAGTTTCCGCTACAGTGATAGTCTCATATAAAAATTTCACAGGTCGAGAATTTACGTTGCAAATGTGTAGAAACAAAATCCTATGAATATAACAGTGTCCAAAAATTTTCGCCGGCATTGTGATACATTCACACATTTACATACATTTCATAACTCTTAAAGTACGTTTCTTGGTTTCCAACATCCTTTTCATAAATCAGAGTCCCTAACCACTATTCATTACTCCGTACCTTACTACACATATACATATTCGTCGACACTTTTTCAATATTTCATCTTAATACATATGTAGCATAATCAAATTCCTCATATAACATCGGCTTATTGATCATAAACATACCGCAACAGCGTAATACACATCGTCGTCGTAAAAATAACATCATAACACCTCAGTCAAATCTCAAAAACGTCGTAGCTTTCTGCAATAATTTCAAAACCTAAAGAAAATTCTCTGCCCATGTCAAAAGTGTCATCTACCTCAAACGTTCTTTAAAAATCATGATCCCATACCAAATACATCATTCAAAGCTCTCATAGTATCACAATGGTTCTGAAAAAATATGAACAGTTCACAAAGTACAGACAAAATACAATTTCGTAAGTGTGAAGTTATCCAGTGGTGTAATCACGTAAACATCTGTCACTGACGTAATAAAAAAGTTTGTCTCTCTCAGTTAGATGATCAGATAGCTGTGTAATTTGTGTTAGAGAAATATGGTACCGATGTGTAAAGTTGTATAAGCAAATACCATATTAGCTAGGGCTCCTTGTGCTTGCCAAACACATGGTACACAAAGTAAGCGTGTACCCCCCTGAGGATTATTGTAATTATACCCTCAGGTGTTACAGATTACAGCAATGGAATGAAATGTATCACGGAAAACTTTCTTTGTAATTCAAAAATCTTTAAAAATAAAAGTTTTAAGTACAAAATTAATCACTCAAATACGTGTCCTGTAGCGCTAAATGTGCGTCTTGCTGTAAGATCATCTCTGTGGAAATCTCATAGTTATTGTCCTCCGAAAGCTAAGTTCTGCAGAAGTCAATGTACTTACCTCATGATAAACAAAAGTGAAATGCTTTGGGTATAGATTTCTTAGTTATTACGCTTATTGTTGTGATGAAGAAATTACTGTGCTGTAACGTATTGTTGTGCTACGGAAAAGGCTGTCTCATTGTAGCTATACCACAAAAGTTACTATTAAATATGTTTTACTTTCCAGAAGAATTCAGAAAAACCGTGCAGATATGAAACAGAAACACCGCAAAAGCAATAATATAAATTGTGTCACTCATTAGTAGCATCGTGGTATAATCGTGTAGCTGTCAAAGAAACCAAATACTAAGTCATCTTTAATCTCACAGAAAGTACTTCAAATAAAGAATGTCTTTTCAAGTAAACCAAAATGTTGCATTAAAATCTCATTAGCAGTACCAGATATGTTCTAAGTATGTGAGCCTTATAGTCATTACGTAATCGTGCAACTAACAAGCAAGAATGTACACACACAATAACACTGTGTCGTCTGTTCACAATAACAATGCATTCGTAATTTCTGTTTAAATAAGTTCTCTTGGTTCTTGACTGGATATTGAACTTCAAAACATTGTTGCATGTTAACAGTTTCTCAGTGTGACAAATTGTACAAGTAGCGTGAAGTGAAAATTGCAAAGACTAAGTTAAAAAGCAGATTATCTGTCAATAAATGGTTTTAGATGTGAAATGTGGTGTAAACCTTTATTCTTCCTAGTACGCAGAGTTTCAACTTCAACGCAATTATCATGTGGTATACGTCGGATTCTGTAAGGTCCATTGTAAACTAGAAAGAATTTGTGACTCAAGTGTTTCATGTTATGTGACAATGAATGAGCTTTAATGAGAACTTTCTGACCAATACATAATTTCTTTGCATTTGCTTTACCGTGTAGTTTTCTCCTGTTGTCTGCTGCAGATTTTATATTTTTAAGAGCCAAATCAATTATGTCTTTGTGTCGAAGTTTACGTGTATTCGGGAAAGGTACAAGCTCTCTGATTCTGTTCGGTGGTTCTTCATTCTTCAGTACAAGAGTAGGTGGTAAAGCAGTGGAGTCATGAGGCATTTCATTCAGCACGTTTTGAAATAAGTGTAAATATCTGTCCCAATGCTGATGCTTTCTGTGACAATAAAGTCTGCAAAGCTTATTGATTTCTTTCATAATCCGTTCGGAGGGGTTACAATGTGGGAAACGTCCCCTTAGGAACAATTTATACAAGACTGTGCTTAAACTGACATACAATGTTTTTAGCGCAATGCAGTCTGACTATCAAAGATCCCTGCAAAAGAATGGCCCTGAGTAACTTTAACCTATACCTTTCACAAATCACTTACCTCACAAAAATCTTCGTTACTCGAACTACTGCGAGCGCCACTATTGCCAGCTAAATAAAAGATTCAAACTACGGAAGGCACTAACTACTGATAGGGATAGTTAGCAAATGAAAGATATTAATAGAGAACAAACAATGTATTTACCTTAATAGTCATAATATATATAGCAGTTCATGACAAATTACAAAACTCCGCCATCTCTCTCCCCACATCCACCACTGCTGGCGGCTCACCTCCAACTGCGCAACGCTACGCGCTGTTCACATCCAGCTGCCGCTGCCCAACACTACAATGGCAGACAACAATGCAATATAGCCACAGACTGCACACAGCACAGCCAGTGATTTTTATACAGAGCGCTACGTAACGTTGCCAATAAGAAAACATAAACAGCCTACTTACAAGTCGTGAGGTTGTGGTCACCGTATGGATTTCCTTCTGGGAGTCAAGTATCTTTTTCCGGTGCACCACTGCTACTTCACTGTATCCCTCGCCCCGCACATTGACGATTTAACACTGAAATATCGTCGGTATCAAATACTAAAGGATCCATGCCGACTTCTCCCCAAATGAGTAACGCCTCTGTGGTAAACGTATTGATATTCACCTTGGAGTCAAGTATCTCTTTTCTGATGAACCACTGATATTCTACTGTATCCCTCGCACCCGCAAACTGAGCATTTAAAACAGAAATTGATTCGCTATTAAACAGTATGGAATCCATACCGATTTCTCCCCAAGCGAGTAACGCGGCTACGGTCAATGTATGGATCTTTTCCTGGGAGTCACGTTTGTTTTTTTTCCGGTGCATCACTGTTAGTTTACTGTATACCTCGCCCCTCACACTGACGATTTAACACAGAAATATTGTCGCTATTAAATACTAAAAGATCCATGCCGACTTCTCCTCAATCGAGAAACGCTGCTACGGTCAACATACGAATCTCCTCCTCGGAGACAAGTATCTTTTTTTCGATGGACCACTGGCAGTTTTCTGTATGCCTCTCACCTTCGCATTGAGGTATTTACACAAAAATTGCGTCGATATTAAATACTTAAAAATCCATGCCGACTTTTCCCCAAGCGAGTAACGCAGCTAGGTCAACGTATGGATCATCCCCTGTCAGTCAAGTATCTTTCTTCCGATGCACCACTGCCAGTATACTGTATCCCTCACACACTCATATTTGCGTCGCTATTAAGTACTAAATGATCCATGGCCATTCCTCCCCAAGCTGGTAACGCCGCTACAATTAACGTATGGATCCTCTCCTGGGAGTCATATATCTTTTTTTCTGATGCACCACTGCTAGTTTATTGTATACCTTGAACTTCACATTGCCGCGCGGGATTAGCCGAGCGGTCTTAGGCGCTGCAGTCATGGACTGTGCGGCTGATCCCAGCGGAGGTTCGAGTCCTCCCCCGGGCATGGGTGTGTGTGTTTGTCCTTAGAATAATTTAGGTTAAGTAGTGTGTAAGCTTAGGGACTGATGACCTTAGCAGTTAAGTCCCATAAGATTTCAAACACATTTGAACATTTTTGAACCTCATATTCACGATTTAACACAGAAATATCGTTCCTTTGGAAACTACAGGATCCACGCGTTCATCTCACCAAGCGATAAAAGTGGCTACGGTCAGCATATGGATCGTCTTCTGAGAGTCAAGTATCTTTTTCCGATGCACCAGTGCCAGTTTACTGTATCCCTCGCGCCCTCACACTGACCATTTAACACAGAAATTCATTCGCTACTAACTAGTAAAGAATCCAATCCGACTTCTCGCCATGCGAGAAACGCGGCTACGGTTAATGTATGGATCTCCTCCTCGGAGTCAAGTATGTTTTTTCCGATGCGCTACTGACAGTTTTCTTTATCCTTTGTACCCTCACATTGACCAATTAACACAGAAATATCGTCGCTATTAAATACTTAAAAATCCACGGCGACTTCTCCCATGCGTGTAACGTGGCTCCGGTCTAAGTATGGATCTTCTCCTGGGAGCCAAGCATATCTTTTCCATTGCACCACTGCCAGTTTACTGTATCCCTCACACCCTCTCATTGGCGATTTAAAACAGAAATTGTTTCGCTAATAAATAGTAAAGATTCCAAGCCGACTTATCCCTAAGCGAGTAACGCAGCTACGGTCACTGTTTGGATCATCTCCTTACAGTCAAGTATCTTTTCTTACGATGCACCACTGCCAATTTACTGTAAACATCGCACCCTCACATTGACGATTTAACACAGGAACTGTATCGGTGTTAAATACTAATGGATCTATGCCGACTTCTTCCCCAAGCGAGTAACGTGTCTTTGGTCAATGTATGGATTAACTCCTGGGAGTCAAGCTTTTTTTCCCGATACACCACTGCCAGTTTACTGTATCAATTGCATCCTCACGTTAATGATTTAACACAGAAATTGCGTCGTTATTAAATACTTAAGAATTCATGCCGATTTCTCCCCAAGAGAATAACGTGGCTACGGTCAACATATGGATCTTCTCCTGGAAGTCACGTATCTTTTTTCCAATGCACCACTGTCAGTTTACTGTATCCTTCGCACCCTCACATTGAGGAATAATTACAGAAATTGCGTCGCTATTAAATACGAAAGGATCCATGCTGAATTCTCCCCTAGCGAGTAACGCGGCTAAGGTCAATGTTTGTACAGTCTCCTGGGAGTCAAGTATATTTTTCCGATTCTCCACTACAAGTTTAATGTATCCCTAGCACCCTCACATTGACGAATCAACACTGCAATTGTATCGCTATTATATACTAGAGTATCCGTGCCGACTTCTCCCCAAGCATGTAATGCAACTACGGTCAGTGTATGGATCTTCTCCTGGGAGTCAAGTGCCTTTTTTCCGATGCGCAACTGCCAGTTTACTGTATCCCTGGCACCATCACATTGACAAATAATTACAGAAATTGCGTCGCTATTAAATGTTAAAGGATCCATGCCGACTTCTCCCCAAGTGAGTAAACTGGCTACGGTCAACGTATGGATCTATTCCTGATAGTCAAATATCTGTTTTCCGATGCACCACTGCTAGTTTACTGTATCCCACGCACCCTCACATTGACGATTTAACGCAGAAATAGCGTCGCTATTAAATACAAAAGGATCCATTTCGACTTCTGTCGAAGCGAGTAACACTGTTCCGGCTACCTTAGCTAATTAACTGCGGGTACATTTCAGTCGATGTTTGAACGAATATTAGTGTTTGATACTGTATGTATGTAGGTTATCAGTCGCAGTTAGAAATATTATCCTCGCAGCTGCAACAGAAAGCAAGCGTAACTTCGCCACAGCACTTTTCAACTAAAATGTTTACATTGTGGAATCTGTCCATTATCCTGTGAATGGTATGCCACATCCTAAAAAACCGCAGATCTACCTTTTGTTAAGTCAAAACCTGTATCTATATACTTATAAATAAATTTTTGGTTATAAATATGTTGTTGAGTGAAGAAAAAACGACAAAGAGTTAACAATACCTTTTTAGATGATATCTTATTTATATATCTAAGTAGTCACTGGTTTATATAACTAGCTTACTTACTGATAATTGAAAACACTAAGACAAATAATCTGTTTATTTTTAGTTAACACTCTCAGTAATTCCTAGTGAAATATGAAGTCAAAAACAGAAGTGAGATCTACAAAGTTTGTTCATTTGGTTTCCTTTATATTTTCTCAGCCATAATAGACAGAAAACATATAAAAATTGAGCAGTCTTTGTGTGATGAAAATTTATAATTTGTGCAACATAGCCAATCACACTTTTTTGCAGTTTTCAAGTATAATTCTCCACACTCCTTACTTTTTTTAATGGTTTGTGCCGTCATCGTGTTTCCTGGCAATAGCCTCTTTCAGTCTTTCTGGGCCACAAAGGCTATGAGGTTTGGTAAAAAGGTTTTCATTTGTAAAATGTAGACAGTTTTATTAAGCGTAAAATAAACCACATATAATTATTAATATAATAAGATATTTTACTCTAAAAATTAAAAATATAGTTTTATTTACAAAGTATGTATATGTATTTTGGGAGCAATATATATATATATCTGGGAATACTGAATAATATTGTGTATTGATAATCATGAGATTGTGTGAACACCCTAAAAATATGTGCTATGTCATTTGAATGAAAATACAGACAAAACAGAAATGTTTTCACTTATTTGAAACAGTTATTTGATTTGTGCAGCAAGTATCCCTAACGAAAAAATGTGAGCATATTATCGGATTTTATTGCAGCATGTATCCCAGTCTGTAGGGGAGAAATGCTACAGCTTATAAATTCATGACATTGATAGCCAAGATGGCCTTACTGTTAATACAACTACTCAAACATTTCGAAATATTTGACTGTTTAGCACTGACTAAGAACTAATGGTTACCCTGAAGAGGTTTTGAAGGGATAACTATAGACGTACTTAATTTGTTCCCCCATAAGTTATGTAAAACTTACTCAATCGAAACGTGAACACTTTCATTATGCCGTGGCGTCCAGTGTGCAACTGCAGTGCCAATACTCTGTGTTTGCTGGAAGGATGCACAGCCACACCACATGTGACACCTCTCCTGTATTTACCCACAAGATGTTCAGGCACGTTACCCAGCATTTTTGGCACTGCAAGGTATCACCAAGAGATGTCTTATTGCTCTTAAAAAGGAATTGGCTACTACAAGGAAAGCATATGTGGAAACCAGGGGAAATCAGAACACTAGATTGAACAATCTTAAAGGAGAAATCGCATCAATATATACAGTCACTGAAAGGCCACGAATGACATTGTAGCATTCATGATAGCAAACGGCAATATTTAGCAGACGAACTTAATATTCGAAAGTTATGCCAATTACATTCAAAGAAAAACCCTCTAAACCATGTTTCATACGAACAATATCGACTGATTTTGGTGACTAACTACACCAAAGACTTAAAATGAACTAAATAAGAGGAAGTCAGAAAGTCTTACGAGATGAAACGTTCCAAGTCCAGAAAATCTGTGATTAAGAAGGCAACCTGCATGGATTACCGGAAGAATCTTCCGCTTCCTAATATTTCAGCCAATGAAGCATATTACCGCAGGCAACTATCATTTTATTTATTCAATATTAGTTTGCTTTTTTCGTAGAAATCTGTATTTTATGCATTTGATGAAACACTTTCCAAAAAAGAACCTGATGACACATCGCTCAAACGAGTCAAATGGCAAATGAAATATAATTCCTTTACACTTTAGATTATATTCAGAATGAGTAACACAAAGACACAAGATGCCATTTTTGAGCAAACAACTTTCACGACACTAAACAATTAAAACAGATAAAGGTAATGATTTGGGGAAGCAAGGATGGTGGACATCGGTTTCAAAATGCTTGAGACACATCACAAGCTAAGTCCATTCCATTGTAATACGATCATATGTGTTGCTTGCTTCAAAATAGTGTTTAAAACATGGTTCAGGAACTTTACTTCGTGTTTCAATTGAATACGTGCAATCTTTCGCCCTAGCTAATTAGCTAGTAAAAATTAATTCATTTTACATTTACACATACACTCTTTGTCAGACGCCTAAGCTATTCACACGTGAACTAATAAACAATTTTGCAATAGCCGTTTTTGATAAGATATAATGCCAGACGGATCAGAGAAATACGAGGTTCGGTCAAATCAAAACCTTAAATGTTTTTTAAAAAATTTATTGAGCAGAAGTGGTACAAAACTATATCACTTTTCAACATAATCTCCCCCACGCTCAATGCAAGTCCTCCAGCGCTTACAAAGTGCATAATTCCTTTAGAAAAAATTCTTTTGGTAGTCCGCACAACCACTCATGCACCGTGTGGCGTACTACTTCATCAGAACTGAACTTGTTTCCTCCCATTGCGTCTTTGAGTGGTCCAAACATATGGAAATCACTTGGGGCAAGTTCTGGTGAGTATGCTGGATGAGGAAGACACTCAAAATGCAGGTCTGTGATTGTTGCAACTGCTGTACGGGCAGTGTGGGGCCTTGCATTGTCATGTTGTAAAAGGACACCTGCTGACAGCAATCCACGTCGCTTTGATTTGATTGCAGGCTGCAGATGATTTTTTAGGAGATCTGTGTATGATGCACTGTTGACAGTGGTCCATCTAGGCATGTAATGTTCCAAAATGACGCCTTTTTCGTCCCAAAAGAGAGTCAGCATAACCTTCCCTGCTGATGGTTCTGTTCGAAACTTGTTTGGTTTTGGTGATGAGGAATGGCGCCATTCCTTGCTCGCTCTCTTCGTTTCCGGTTGGTGGAAGTGAACCCAGGTTTCGACCCCAGTAACGATTCTTGCAAGGAAGCCATCACCTTCTCGTTCAAAACGCCGAAGAAGTTCTTCACAAGCATCAACACACCGTTCTCTCATTTCAGGAGTCAGCTGTCGAGGCACCCATCTTGCAGACACTATGTGAAACTGGAGCACATCATGCACTATGTGGTGTGCTGACCCATGACTAATCTGTAAACCTGCTGCAGTGTCATTCAGTGTCACTAGGCGGTCTTCCTTCACTACGGCTTCAACTGCTGCAATGTTCGGTGGAGTCACAACTCGTTGTGCCTGATCTGGACGAGGAGCATCTTCCACTGAAGTCACACCATTTGCGAAGCTCGTACTCCATTTGTAGACTTTCTACTGTGACAAACATGCATCACCGTACTGAACATTCATTCGTCGATGCATTTCAGTAGGTTTCACACCTTCACTACGCAAAAACCGAATAACAGAACGCTCTTCTTCCCTGGTACAAGTCGCAAGTGGGGCGGCCATCTTTATACTGATACTGCGACGGTATGTGTGCATCTGGAGTAGGCTGCCACCTACAGGCCATTCTGCACCAAAGACCTTGTAAAAAATAACTAGACTCACTGATGGCGCTGCAGTCGCGGGATAATTTGAACCTTCGGCTGGACGCCATTATAGTGGTGGTAGTCTGATGTGTTGTGTAGTACTGTTGTTTATGAAGACCCTGATTCAACGTTGTATATTTGTTGGGGTGTACATACAGTATTTGTTACTCGTAATTCTACTGTCTGTACGTTCCCATCAAAAGAAGTACAATGGTGAAGAGTTGTGCAGTGATTTAAGTTGTTTTGTATGTCAGTGCACTTGCTTAGTAAATGTTTTTGTAACACGGTATTAGCATAATGTGTGTGCATATATTTGCAGGTTTCCTTTCTCAAAACCACAGCTGTTACAAAAATGGTTACACGCTGTCAGGAGGCAAGATTTCCGACCGACAGAATACCATTTTATATGTTCCGATCATTTTGAAGAAAATTGTTTCCTTGAAAATTACGTAAATCGCAGAAAGCTGAAAGATGTTGCTGTTCCATCCATCTTTCGTTTTCCAGACCATATACAGCAGAAGATAAATTTTTCTTTGTGAATCACATTTTATTTTAACTATAAAAGTTGAGTTGCAAGCAACACGAAATTTGAGTTAGCAGGCTTTTTATCGTTATAAAATGCAACTGAATGTGTGTAATTGTAGTCTGATTTCACAACTTCTCTCGATGGAACAGTTGTTGAGTTTTATTTATTATATGAAAAAACCACACATATAAACTGAAGTGTACATCTACGAAAGTAAATATTGTGACTAATGCGATACTTGTTGCCTGCCTGAAGTCTTGTTTGTTGTATCTGGCTGATCGGTAGTGTTTTGATGGTCTAGGTTAGGTTGAAACTTGATAATTTGGTCCTGAGTTGCCAAAGCACTACGCCATATATAACGCACTTTCCGTCATAAAATCTAAAGCAAGGTAGAGTCAGAAAATATCTATTAACATAGTGGGCAAATCTTCGAGTATTTTGATGCATTTTGCGTACATCTATCGTAAATGAACTCCGAAAAATGCTAGGGGTCCAGTGCATAACTTTTAGCTACGGCAGATTCCATGTACTACGTAACATAGAAGCACTGGATGAAGGCAACTATGTATCTGGCATATTCCTTGACCTGTCAAAGGCCTTTGATACAGTTGACCACCAGAATCTATTACTTAAGTTAGAAGCACTAGGAGTAAGAGGGGTAATCAACAAATGGTTCCATTCATACCTAAAAAATAGAGTACAGTGGGTAGAGATCTCGCATGTCTCCAGTAGATCAAAGTTCATAGAAAAACACCTGTCAGATCCACAACATATTAATATTGGGGTCCCTCAGGGAAGTGTGCTGGGTCCGGTGTTGTTCTTGATTTATATAAATGACTTTCCACAATATATCCGACATGGAGAGAAGATATTGTTTGCCGATGACAGCAATATTATAATCAGCAGTGAGACATCAGCACAAATGTTGGAAAATTGTAATGAATCACTGAAAGATGTCTACAAATGGTCTACAGAGAATAAAGTGACCTTAAATATTAAGAAAACAAATAGCATACGCTTTAGAATAAACAGAAAAAACAGTCCCCTAAAGTTAAAGCTACATAACACCTCTGTAGACGAAGTGCCCACCACAAAATTCCTAGGGTTGCATATTGACAGCCAGCTTAGGTGGAGTGAACATGTTAAAAAACTCACAAAGAAGATATCTACAACGTGTTACGCACTTAGAGTTCTCTCCTCAGTATGCAGCGATGAATGTCTAAGAACTGTATATTTTAGCTATGTACATTCAGTCATAAGCTATGGGATAATTTTCTGGGGAAATAATGTACTCAACTTACAAACAGTTTTTAAAGTGCAGAAGAGAGCAGTGAGAATTATAACTAAAAGCAGTAAGTGGGCTCACTGCAGAGAACTATTCAAAATACTTGGTATTCTAACTGTTCCCTGTTTATTTATGTTCCACACTATAGTATATATAAAGAAAAATATAGTGAATTATAGTACAAACAGCATTTTACACAGCTATAGCACAAGAACAAGCCACTGCCTTCATCTAGATAGGAGAAATAAGCATAAGACCCAAAAAAGTTTCTTGTATCAGGGTGTAAAATTGTATAACAAGCTGCCACAGGAAATCAAAGAAATTAACAGCATGTACTGTTTCAGAAAAACTCTTAAACTGTATTTTCAGGAACACTGTTTTTACACAGTAAGTGAATATTTAAATGTAATTTAAGTGACATAATGACATTGTATTGTATATTCTGTAAATGTATAACAAGCTGCACAGGACATCAAAGAAATTAACAACATGTACTGTTACAGAAAAACCCTTAAACTGTATTTTCAGGAACACTGTTTCTAAACAATAAGTGAATATTTAATTGTATGAATGTAATTTAAGTGATAAATGTCATTGTATTTGTATACTCTGTAAATGCATATAAAAGTGTCAATGTATCTGCAAAAATCACTGTATCCAAACTGACAACATCCATACATTGCAAAATGTCTACGGATGGCTAATCAAATAAATAAATAAATAAATAAATAAATAAACAGTGACTAGTTGCTGTTTGTTCATAAATTAAAAACTATATTGTAGTAACGTATTTAAATGAGGCATTATGTTTGTGACCTAACTCTAGGGAAGTCAGTTTACAACCAAAAGCGATGTATAAACATTCGAAATCCGCGCGTCAGTTTACCACTCTAATGGCCGCCTCCCAGCTATTCAATTTGTCCGCTCTTCACAGTCGACCACTCGTGCGGTTGTGGGGGCCTGTTCTGCACGCTGTTTGTAGCACGCTTGCCAACTTACAGGATAACGGCGAAAAATTTCGATTTGTTATTACAAATGTAAGGTTTTCATTTGAATCACCCTCGTAGCTAACAAACTTCAAATTAAAGCGAGGTGGGGAGACGACTATTGAGCCACTTTGTGGGGGGTGTCGAAATGTGGCTCCGCTTTTGGGAATAATTTGGATCGACCACTGATAAAAGACCCATCGATTTCTACGGTTAGACTAACATGTGTTCCTATGAGGATATCTCTAAGATGAACAGAAGTTTTTTTAGTAGGTTGAATACCTATAACGTCCAACACGGAGGCTATGAGGAAACAAAGAAATTTTTATTGAATCGGTATGGAGGTATTAGTCGCATTATCCAGGCGCACTTCGATTATTTGGATATATAGTCAGCGTTACGTGCACCGCTGAACAGTACATTTCTGGAAAGTAACTATCGTATTCAAGCTTTGCGTGACGTAGGAGAAGATGTCGTAGCATAGGTAAGGTTCTCACTCTAAAAATTCTGCGAGTATTTCCTGCTGAAATGTGTCAGATATGGATTAATCATGCTAGAAGAACCAAAGTACCGGAAGATGGTGTACTGAATTGTTTGAAGAAGAACTTCATGGTGCTCAAACTGCAAAGAAGTTTGTGCAGCGTGTCTGTCATCCTCTCGCTACACATCCACTACAGCGAATTTTCACATAAATTAAAAGAAGCTAAAAACTCCCGAAAGTCTAAACGAGAATTACAACTTTATTGCGTATTTCGCGAAGCTCGCACTCTTTGGGCCCAAGACTGCAACATAGTGATTGACAACCAAAAACGTATCAGTAAATTAAAGCAAGGTAATCGTTGTATTTGTCCATATGAGGTCATGGGCTATAAACTGCGGCAATAAGAAGGGCAAGGTCTCGTATTGTAGGTGCAAGAAACGTCATCACAAATTTGTCTTTTCTGGCACTGATACCTCCACTTCCTCTTCTCAGCAAGTTACCACCTCTTGCCTAGGGAAAATAGACGCAAGTTCAGCAGATTTTATTATCTTCAGACAGCTCGAATTTGAGTCAGTGAGCCCGCAGGATTAAGTAGATTTGGCTGCGTTCTTTATAGCGGTAAACAGCCGACTTCATTTCTAAGTTATCATTGATCTACTGTGTTTAAGAACGATAGAACATCGCGGCCTAGCAGTCAGCGTCTTCGAAGTGCCATCTGCTACTTCAACGTGTCGTAGAATTCACTCCAAAGGGGATCTGGAAAGGACATACTCATTTTATCCGCACCAAAAAATACTCCCCGATGTAAGGAAACTAGTGCGGAGCCGGAGCCTTCAGTAAACGGATCCAAAGGTGATACGAAAGATCTTACCATCGAGATCCTTATCGGAGCAGATTGCTACTGGAAAACTGTCAGAGATTCCCCTCCAATTTGACTAACATCATCCATTGTACAGGTACCTTTCATTCTAATGCACCTTCCGATGTAAGGAAACTAGTGCGGAGCCAGAGCCTTCAGTAAGCGGACCCAAAGGATGTTATGAAAGATCTTACCAACGAGATCCTTATCGGAGCAGAATACAGGGTTATTACAAATGATTGAAGCGATTTCACAGCTCTACAATAACTTTATTATTTGAGATATTTCCACAATGCTTTGCGCACACATACAAAAACTCAAAAAGTTTTTTTAGGCATTCACAAATGTTCGATATGTGCCCTAACGTTTTTTTCGCAGAAGAAAAAGGGGCCATAAACTTTAAACCGTGAAATTGCACAAAACACGTTAACTTTTTGTGAATTGCGAATTTGCTGCACGAATGCGTGAGGATTCTCTACCGCCCAGGTTCGCACATTGTGTCTGTTCACTTCACCATTAAGAAAAAATGTTGCTTCATCACTGAAAACAAGTTTCGCACTGAACGCATCCTCTTCCATGAGCTGTTGCAACCGCGCCGAAAATTCAAAGCGTTTGACTTTGTCATCGGGTGTCAGGGCTTGTAGCAATTGTAAACGGTAAGGCTTCTGCTTTAGCCTTTCCCGTAAGATTTTCCAAACCGTCGGCTGTGGTACGTTTAGCTCCCTGCTTGCTTTATTCGTCGACTTCCGCGGGCTACGCGTGAAACTTGCCCGCACGCGTTCAACCGTTTCTTCACTCACTGCAGGCCAACCCGTTGATTTCCCCTTACAGAAGCATCCAGAAGCTTTAAACTGTGCATACCATCGCCGAATGGAGTTAACAGTAGGTGGATCTTTGTTGAACTTCGTCCTGAAGTGTCGTTGCACTGTTATGACTGACTGATGTGAGTGCATTTCAAGCACGACATACGCTTTCTCGGCTCCTGTCGCCATTTTGTCTCTGGCGGCAGAAACCTGAAGTGCGGCTTCAGCCGAACAAAACTTTATGAGTTTTTCTACATATCTGTAGTGTGTCGTGACCATATGTCAATGAATGGAGTTACAGTGAATGTCAGGGATTCCCCTTCAATTCGACTAACATCATCCATTGTACAGGTACCTTCCATTCCAGGTTGGATTCTTAGTGGGAGGCAGTCAAGCACAATGGCAAACCTTGTAATGGTGAACTACATCAGTTTGAGGTCAGCAACGCCAACGATGGCAACAGGCGATATTCTATGAGATTTCGGAAATTTATTAATCGAGGGGATCATAAAAGTCCAAACAAGAAATGCAAATCCGAAAGAATTGGCCTTATTTCAAAATCCTACTGCATCAAAGACAAAAGAAAACAGGTTTCTTTCCCCAGAAAACACAATCAAACATGTAGTGGCATATTTCATCTTGCACTTCATGCAGTAAAATAAGAAAAGTTATGTCTCATCAAATGGATGATTGCATTCAACGGTTCATCGAGTGAGGAGAATGTGCATTCATTGAGACTCTTTAGAAATGGGTCCTAATTTACACCTTGATATTCTGTCCATTTTACTGAGATTCCGTCTATAGCCTGCGACCATAATTACCGATACCAAACAAGCAAGAAAAGACAGGAATCCCATGAATTTTGTTTTGGTAGACAATAACTATTGATCCACAAGGAAACTATATTACAACTGACGAAAGTATTGCTTATCGCTTCACCCGGCTGCCTTTGCTACTTTCAGAATTTCTGCAGTCCGCTTCTTCTTACAGGCAAGCTGAAAGAACTTGCTACAACGCACACAACGGATTCTTCTCAGGACACTTATTGAAATTTTTGTATCTGATGCCATGACTAACTTGTATTACTAGCTTACAGCATGCATGGGCAGCAGCCTATCAATGGCAAAGTGGGCTACAAATTTAAGCCAGATTATTGTAGGTATAGTAAACACTACAGATGCTTGTCAATTTTTTCCGTTTATCCATAATTCCTTAGCTGCTTTGAAATTCGCGGAGGTGTATTCCGTCTTTGCTACTAAATGAAAGGTAATTTGTATTTTACTATACAAATTTTGCTACTTTTATTTGTGAAGCATCTTCAGTGGCCTGTAATACTAGTTTGTTTTATGTATGTGATAAATGCGTTATATAATAGTTACATGTGTATAACTACATTACATTTTTCTGTTGTAATTCTCTTGTTTCTCAGGTCAGAAACAACTTTTGCAGCTCAAGTTTCATGAGGATAAATTATGGTTTGGTGTTGCGAGGTGCCGGGTCAAGCAGTGTATTTAACACTAACTTCTTCTAGAATCTCCATATGTAAATGATGCTCTAAGCCCCCCCTATTCTAACTCCGACTTTTGCTATTGCACATGGATTAAAGAATATACGTGAACTGACTGTAATCAACCCTGCAAGCGGAGACCTCTTGTTCTTGCTCCGCCTGGCCTCTGCATTGCCACAATTCCCGTCATCTGCACAGTTCTGACAAAAATCTTATGCCAAACGTTTTCCCATGACCTTCTATGTTATAATAAATTTACATAACGATACATTGATGGTCTGTCATTCCAGACACTCTAATTTTAATTTTGTAGTTATTTATCTGTAGCTATCATTATGACAAAATCCTAGTGTATCTATTCTAGACATGGAAATAATTTATTTTGTCATTTGTATAGAGACCGATCTCAGTATTGTACATGGTGTGTGATAACTGATGCTATGTAATGGATGAACAACTAAATGTACGGGCCTGCACCAATATTACTATTACTTATATAGATCGACAGTAGACATGCTCAAGAATTAACTACCATATGCCAACGATCTACATTCTATGTCTTCTGAATAAATTATGTTATTATGCAGGCTGAAGTTTTACTGAGCTATAAAGAACATGCAACTATTCTACGTTCGCTCGCCGGTCGTCCCTCCATCTCGGGTCTGTGATTTGATGACCTGAAAAATAACATCCCAACAGACGCGCGCCAAACACTTGTGGTAGAAAACTCCCACAATATTAATCTAGTTATTGTTAAATCCTACAGTTTAACTTATCCTAGTATATCGTACCTTTTTTTTTACGTTATACAATACTCTTACATAATTCCTGTTACGCTGAGATGTCTCGCTGCTCGCCACTAATGACGACGACAGAGATGTGCGCGCCGTACGACATGGCCTCCGAGTTCTCACTACGCCTCACTGAAACTCCAGAGACTGGGTTAGTCATGGCTATACAAGACAATAAATTTATAGTTGCAACTTCCTTCTCTATGTGATGCGGTTTTCGCGATCGAAGCACACCTTTCCCGAGGCAATGCAATATGACCAAGCCAGGACTGGTTCCTGTTGCGGATTCAGTCGCCCAACACACGCCAGCTACAGAGTATGTCACGAATCTCCATGTATAATACCTTGGTTATTCATCTGTGACAGTCACGAGCAGCACGCTAAATCCCCAACCAGCACATTGGCATGGTAGGCTTTATGCCCGCCTTTCTACCGTCTAGGGCACTATTGGAGTCAAACGCTCACAGGTTCACCCCGACTTGCAAGACAACGATGCTGGCGCATCACTGTAAAAACTATACTGACCATATTCATCCTCGAAATCACGCAATATACCACAATCTTGCAGTGCACTGACGCGTGCCTGCAAGCATTGGTATGAACGTCTCACGAACTGGTTGTGGCCGCTATGGAGCGTATCACGACTTCTCGGAACGCTTCTAAGAGCACGTTCTTGTATGCGCCCATTTGTGCGACATCTCCTCACTCATCATTATCCCTCAACATGGACACCAGACAGGAAAGGACGAAAACATTGCTCATGGAAAGGTAGTGTCTCCAACTCCATCGACATTGGAAGTCGCGAACAGAAACAAAAAAGGATAGAGCAGTAACTTCTTATGTGAGACAATGCAGCGTGTTAATAATTTAACAATCTTAATCTATTAGTGCAACAATTATTGTTCCCTGAAGAAAGGTTCATATATTTGCCTATTCTACTATGTACATCACTTAAACTACTACTATTCCACGAACTTCTTTGTGTGAGAGATGTGGTGGAATCCTATGGACTAGCGCCAATCCCTTGTTAGACTCCCCCTCTTCTGACTTGCATTAGGATTTGCAGGTCTAATTTCAATCTCCTGGTTCTCCTGTTGTCCTTGATTTCGCTCTCTCCAATTACGGTCGCTTTGCCGTTCGTTATTCCTCCTGTCCCACATTCCTTGTCTAGATTGACCCTGTTCCCTGACGTTCTGGTTTCCGTGTCTCTGGTTTCCATAACCTTGAATAGCGTAACCTTGATTTCCGTAACCCTGGTTTCCTAACTGACGAGTGCGATTTTGCGATCTGTTGTCGTCTTCCCTTGCTGGCCCGTGGTATTTGTTATTTTGCGCCTTCTTCCTGTCCTTTGCGTCTTGTTTATCGAAGACTACTTCGAGTTCGCGCAATAGACTCTTGAATGCTTCTATGTCAGATCCACACTTCCCGACAAGTGTCTGTTGATACCTAACAGGCAATTTGGAAAAGCAAAATTTAATGATTTCTCCGTTGCTATATGGACTATCTAAAAACTGATTCTTCTTGAGTAAATCATCAAAAAATTTGGTTGCGTTCCTATGCCCGGACACTTCCAGTTCAGGACAAAATATTATTTCCTCCTTAATCCTGTCTTGCGTTTCCTTTGACCAGTAGGTCCGCAGGAATGCACCAACAAATTCCTGATAAGTCCGACACGTCGCTGTCACACCCCGCATCTTTTCCGCGGCTTGGCCTTCGATGTGTCCACACATGAATTCTAATTTTGCCTGGGTTGGCCGTGATGACGGTAATGAATTTGTAAACTGCGTCACCCAGCTCTTCGGATGCATCGACCCTCCATTATCTTTGAACTTCTGGAATTTTAGTATCGACAGGAAGTGATTGTGATCAAAATCCTGTCCGATCCTCGCACTTCTGTTGTCACTCGTTTCCGGTACTTGCACGTCTGCTGAGTGTCCTGATCTATCTTGCTGATAACTGTGATTTGCTACCTCTGTATTACAGTGGACGTGGCATTCAGCATTCACTCTTCTAAGTGGGCTGCAATTATTGGAGCTATTACTCTCTGTTTCTGCGTGTGAATTGTTAGTTCCGCACTCTGTCACTGGGCTAGAGCACGGCGGACTTTTCCTCGGAGACACAATTCTGTGTACTCCATCATTGGTATCCGAACGCGCAGTGCTCGTGTGCCCGTTTCGCTCTAGTTTTGCTATCCGACTCTCTACTTCTTTCATTCGTTTCGTGATGTTCGTAACCACAATATTACCTTGAGTCTTTAAGACTGCTAGGGATTTTGAGTGGGCTTGTGTCGCACGTCGCAAGCGCCCTGCGAGTTGAGAAGTTGCTTTTGCGATTTTCATTGCCCCTGTTGCTGCCGTTTTGGCTAGGCCTGCTACTTTTTGTGCTACTATTGATATTTGTTTTGCTTCTCCACATTCTTTCTTTATTGTTAGTAATTCCCCACGAATTTCCCCTATATGCGAAATTATTGCCTCAGTGTCCTTTTTACGCTGTTCGTCAGCTTCTTCCTTCTCCTTCTTACGTTGTTTCTCCTCTTCTTCCTTCTCCTTCTTATGTTGTTCGTCAGCTTCTTCTTTCATTGATCATAGGAAGCTCAGTATTGGGTTTACGTCATCTTTTTGATCCTCTTCAAACGTGAAAGATGTAACTCTGGACACCTGGGCGCTAGAGCTCTGACGTGGCCGAGCTAGCCCCTGTCTGCTCTCGTTCGTTTGATTATAAACTTCTGCTACCGTCTCGACCTGTGTGCCTGTCTCTGTTTCAGCCTCTACTTCACTATCATAATCACGGCCGCAACGCTGCTCTGAGATCGCGTCCAAATCACCTTCCTCATCAATGACCCTGGCGTCCTGTCCTGCTAAAAATGTGCCCATCTCATCTCCGAACCTATTCCCGTCGGTAAACTGCCCCTTATCCATTATGCTATCCTCTTTTGTTTTAGCATCGCTCGATTATAGTCGTGCCTTACTTCTCGTTATCATTCATGAAAAACAAATTTATCTAAAATGCACAATAAAATTAACCTATTCCATATATTTTTACACATAGACATAAAATTTCAACAACGCTGCTCCAACGCTGTAATTATACGCACGATTTGTTGTGGTACAGAAACCGCACACAAACCCAACAAAGTGTGATGTGATACGGACACACCATTAAAGGAACACAAAAACAATGAACAAAAAAATATATACACTGAAAACAAAAACTGTAATCATGCGCCGCTACTTAAAACTAAACGCGGAACTACCAGAAAAAAAACTTGGGTATTAATCAATAAAAAATTAAGCAAAAAAAATTCTGAGTGTCCCTACTGATAATACCGCTTGCTTATCAGCGATTCACAGGGAAGATCCGAGGCTAAGGGTCGCCATTTTATGCGAGGTGCTGGAGCAAGCAGTGTATTTAACACTAACTTCTTCTATAATCTCCATATGTAAATGATGCTCTAAGCCCCCCCTATTCTAACTCCGACTTTTGCTGTTGCACATGGATTAAAGAATATACGCGAACTGACTGTAATCAACCCTGCAAGCGGAGTAGAAAAGAGTTTGGCACCTGCAATAATTTAATTTGATAAATAAGTTAAATAAAGGAAGGTTTCATTAACGTAGTGAGAAATGATGGGTTGCTCTACCGATTAACAGAATGAAAGTTCTGTCCAAAATAACAATATGATTTATTAAGACTAAACACAAAATAATAAACAAAAACACATGAAACATTTATGATACATCAAATTGGCTCAAATTGGATACTCAAACAAACGCTATGAAGGTGAAGTTGTCCCTAAACTAGATTGTGAGGGTTAAGACGAAGTGGTATGTGGAGCCAATTCCTTGCCACTCAAATCTTAAGAGAGACACACAGCTAACCCAACGTTAATTGTTGCTGCTCAAGACAGAACAAAGTTAGAAAAAGACGAACAGGCGTGCTCTGCTGAGCTCTGATTATCACCTAGGAAAATCCCTATCTGCCGGTGCTGCGGACATACATTACCAAACTGTCTTCTTAACTGCCAGAACACGATCTGGCGTACCGAAGGCGATGGCTGGTTGCTTCGACGTCCTCGACTGAAAGGCGAGAGCCGACTACCTAGAGCACCCGTACAGGCTGAACACACAACATTCCCGCCCCCATGACAGTGGCCGTGGTTAAACGTTCCAATCAGCAACTCGAAAACCGGAGGAAAATTCCACTCTATTGCAGGAGCACTACCATTCCACCAATGGAGATTCTTGGCGCCAATTTCTGCGCTGATTTTGCTACGTCACGGAGCTATGCCCTGAGCAAGCCAATCACAGTTACTATTTTGCAGAAAGCGCGGGAATTTTCCCGCCACAACTGCCTGGGTACACAAGTCATTACCACGCCTCGCTGGTAGCCCGCCAGAAAGTGTTTTCGCTAAGTTTCTGCGAAGTAACGGAACCTCTAGCCCAGCCGCTACTTCAGACCACTCCTGGCGTGTCTTTTGACAATGTCGGCGTCTGCAAAGCATTCACTCGACTTCCTCACACCCGTCGGCTTAATGCTTTCCAGATCAGCAGAGCCCGCCTGTCACCGGACCACCCGGGTGACGAGAGACGCTGCGTGGGAAGTCTGCGTGTGAAGGAATAGCGACTTTTCACTGCATGCAATTAGAGAGGAAAATCGTAAGATAGAAATATGAGAGGGGGCTCATGCCACCTCTCAGTGTTACGACTTCTGATGTTGTTAATCCATGTGGCCGTGCTGGAGAGGTATTCACTCGCTCTGCATACTCCACTTGGTCGATTTTCGGCTTTTTTTTTTACCAGATTTATTTCAACACTTCACTTCCACTGTGTACGAATGTGTGTGTTTATGTGTAGTGTTGCCAACAGTCACTGTGTCATTATCCTTTGTTTTTTGTTATTGTTGTGTTGTGTATGTGCAGTTTGACATTTGTTTTGCGTGCGTGCTTGTATAGTGTGTGTGTGTAATCAATGAGTTATTGCTTATATTGATAGGGCCACTAATTTTTGATTTTGTAGGTGGTTGGATGTGGTGTGTATAATTGTATCTATTGCTGTCGGCTTTCTGAAAATGTCAAATGTGTGTTTTTATCTGTCCTTACTGTTGTATTCAAGAAATGTATTTGCTTTTGTGTTTCTTTTTCTCCCCCTCCCCCCCCCCCTCTCACTCACTCACATAACAAATGAACAGATATCAGACCACACATACACAACAGAAGAAAAACAAAGGACGAAGGAATGACACACTGACAGTTGGCGACACTACGCACTGTAATCACACACCTTCAATATAGAGTGAAAAGTGAAAGTGAAGAGTTGAAATAAATGTCGAAAAGCCGTCGAAAATCGGACATCTGGAGAAAGCAGACCGAATAAATACATCTCCAGGACAACACATGTGGATTAACAACATCGGAAATCGTAAGTAACCCTGAACGATAATTTAATCTCATGCAACTTGTACTGAAAACGTTGTTTCTAACTTGAAAAATAAGGGAATAACAAGAGAAAACGTAATCCACTGGAATACGCAGACTGATGGCTGGTTCAAATGGCTCTGAGCACTATGCGACTTAACTTCTAAGGTCATCAGTCGCCTAGAACTTAGAACTAATTAAACCTAACTAACCTAAGGACATCACACACATCCATGCCCGAGGCAGGATTCGAACCTGCGACCGTAGCGGTCGCTCGGTTCCAGACTGTAGCGCCTAGAACCGCACGGCCACTCCGGCCGGCTACATAGACTGATACTCTTGGTGTTGTTTTGTAACAATTTCATCGGCAATATCACAGCTCGTCCTGCGACAAAGCTAGAAGGACTTCAAAGGACTACCATATTCTATGGCTCATTGGGTCTACTGTCACCTCTGCCCCTCACTGCAGAAATACTTGAATGTGATAACCTCTTACCTCTAAATCTTGGCAAATGTAGACAAACATGGATAACAAGTTTGGCATCATGTTTGCACACACAAATGCCCTGATGGACTGGTGTTTCTGAAGACATTGTATCAGATATCCATGTGTTTTCGACGCATCACAAAAGGTCTATGGAGCTGTTCTTAGTGTACTATGCACCATTTTAAATGGACTAGCCTCCATCAAGAGGGTAACTCTCTCACTGCTGGAACTTCTAGCAACATTTCTTAGGTCAAGATTACTTCATCATTTCTGTAAGGCCACAAGCTACGACGGAAGTTGTGCAACATCGTGGACTGATTCAATTGTAGCCTTAGGATGGATACTACTTGATTCTGATCGATGGAAGACCTTTGTCTGAAACTGTGTTACAGAAATAGAAAGACTGAGGAATCCATCACAGTGGAGTCACTGCTCTGGTGAGAAAAAGCCAGTTGATTTAATCTCCAGAGGTACCACAGCAGACAAACTTCAGCATGCTACTATATGCTTCCACGGGCCTCCTTGGTTTGCCATGATTTATGCATACAACACATCATTGGCTGCGAGAAATGAAGAAATAAACAGACCAAGTCTTCATGACAAAAAAGGAAAAACACTCCATATTTTAAAAGCTACATTGTAGAGTAAGTAATACAAACAGTTCTTCTTCTTCTTCTTCTCAGTATGTCGATGACATCCATTTAAATGAAGTGTAGTGCCTCAGCAAGGTGCACTGCTTTTGATCTTCCTGATGAAAGATCCTCTTGCGTCATGATGCGTGAGGAGATGATGTAGATAGGGCAGTGAGGGAAGTTCATCATCGTCTGCTCACATCACAGTCACACAGGACACATCTTGGTTATTGCCTAGCCCCCATTTTAACATGGCTGTTTTACTTCGGCAAATGCCCAAGTGAAGATTAAGTGATGTCCAGTTTGGCCATACTAGGCTGTTTTCTGGGATCAGCTCCACTTTTGATGGCATGCAATCGCTTTTAACTCTTTTCTGCCAGCGTTAAAGCTGACTTTGACTTCACTAAGGTAGAGGTGCTTGAGATGAAGCTTTTCCTGCTGAAAAGACGTCGAGCAACAGGTTCATGCCCGTGAGATGGGTGTCTGTTATTGGTTGACTTGGCTTCTATCGGATTTTGCTGTTACTATCCACCTGATATCAGGTGGATCTATTCCGGCCAGAACCTGGATCTTCTCGATTGAGGTTGGTGTCATGCTTTCTATCATCTGGCGGAAGTTTACTGAAGACCAATATCAACCTGTTTCGAGTGGCAGGACTGATACCACAAAGGACAAAGGAGAAACCGAATAGCAAAAGGCGAGAGCCGATGTCTGAAGTACATGTGGACCTACTCCCCCCACCTTGTGCCTTTGAGTTTGTTAAGATATTATCTCGTGCTGCAACGTTCATTCTGACACTGTCACAATGTTGCCTGAATGTCAGACTCTTATCAAGAAGAACCCTAAGGTATTTAGGGGTACAGCTGTGACTGAGAGCAGTTCCCAGCCAAGAGACTTTTAACCTGTAGTTAGCATATTTGTTATGGAGATGGGGAGCCTTGAATACTGTTTCCCTTGGATTTGGCTTCAGGCTGTTGGCCTCGTACTTTCCCATAGCGTCAAGAGCAGACGAAAGTTGTCTTTCAACGCCTTCAGATGTTTTAGCTGGGTAGAGAGGATCAGATCGTTGGCATAAATAAATGATGTACAAGCCTTGTTCTTGGTGAGTTGCTGTGTACAATTAAATAGTGTGGGAGGAAGAACACTTCCTTGCGGAAGACTATTCTTTGTTTGGCGCCACCGAGTTGTGGTGTTTTGAAAACTAACATAGAATTTTCTGCTGCCGTGCAGTTCTGCAGTGATCTTCAGAAAGCCGTAATCTTTAGCTGAGTTTTACATTTTTGGGAGAAGTTTCCTGATATTTACCGTATCGTAGGTCTCACTCATATCAACAAAGCAACACCGGTTCAGCCGGCCATTGTGACCGAGCGGTTCTAGGCGTTTCAGTCCGGAACCGCGCTGCTGCTACGGTCGCAGGTTCGAATCCTGCCTCGGGCATGGATGTGTGTGATGTCCTTAGGTTAGTTAGGTTTAAGTAGTTCTAAGTCTAGGGGACTAATGACCTCAGATGTTAAGTCCCATAGTGGTCAGAGCCACTTCATTTCAACACCGGTTCAAATGGTTCAAATGGCTCTGAGCACTATGGCACTTAAACACCTGAGGTCATCAGTCCCCTAGACTTAGAACAACTTAAACCTAACTAACCTAAGGACAACACACACATCCATCCGCGAGGCAGGATTCGAACCTGCGACTGTAGCAGCAGCGCGGTTTCGGACTGAAGCGCCTAGAACCGCGCGGCCACAGCGGCCGGCACAGCACTGGTGACAAGACCTACCTCGAAGCCGTCCTGGATATCCTGGGTAAGATTCAGTAGCTGCGCTGTGCAAGACCACTCAGGCGAAAGCCGGTTTGTTCTCTAATGAGCTTATCTTCTATGAGTGGTGTGAGCCGGGCTAGAGGAATTCGTTCAAATAGCTTGAACAGATGGCAGAGTAAAGATACTGACTGAAAATTTTTCAGTCGTCTAGTGATTTTCTGGGCTTAATCAGAGTGACAACATGAGCTTATCGCCAGAGCTTCGGAATGTTGAACGTTTCCAGGCAGTTGATGAACATTTGGCGGAGCCAGTCATTACCCTTTTCGCCAGGGTGTTTTAGCAATTCTGCATGTACAGTGTCTCTCCCAACAGCTTTGCCATTTTTCAGAGCTCGGACACCATTAGTGATTTCTTCTGATATGATGGGGAATTAATTCTGTCAGTTTCTGATATTGTATCACATGCTGTCTCACCAGTAGTCTTCAGACGATTCCTGCTGCACTTCCGATTAAATAGAAGTTGATGAACGATTCCATTTGCAGTGATATGGCTAAGTCGTAAAAGCACGTGAGGGTCATTGGATAACAGTTGGATAACACTAAAAACAGTTAAGAGCCACAGAATGGGTACTTCGCTTTAAATTGCAGTTAATAAAAGAAAATATGATGTCCGGAAAAGTGACAGACAGTAACCACTTACTGGATTCAGTTTCAACGACAACATTTTGTAGTTGAACTGCATGCTCTGTACAACAACTCGCCTCTGATATGAAATTCTAAGATAACTTATTTCAACCTGTTCTTGGATAACGCTCATATTCGTCTCTGTGGGCATATCCAGTTCTCAGAATTATCTGAGCTCCACTCAGTTCTTCTCAATGGACAACATAATTTCACCCATTTACTGATCTGGCAGACTTACATTCACTTGCACTACTTTGGAGTAAACATAGTATTATCTTAACTGAGCACAGAATTCTGGAATGATACAGCTCGACAGACAATGAACACGTTCTGCACCGCTGCGTGCTACACAAGATGGTGAAATTTCACTTTGTTCAACAAACCAAGGCACTGTTACCAGTTGAATGATACCACTGAAACTATCTGAAGTCAAAAGCATTGACTTTGCTGGCACATTACACGTCAGACAAGGACATATTACAAGGAAGACATGTATTGCTCTATTCGCATGTACAGCAACACGAGCATTACACCTAGATCTAGGCTCAGATATGTCAACTGATAGATTTCTTGATGTCCTAGAAAGGTCTGTAGGAAGACGAGGAGTGCCTAACACGATTTACAGTGACAATGCTACTGCCTTCCATTCCAGGAACAGAGCTGAAGGACCTATGGCAGGCCCTCATGGGAAGCAAGACGCACAAGTACCTCGCCCAGAAAGCTGTCATACGGAAATGCACCACCCCACACGTGCCTTGGTTGGGAGGATTCTTTGGATGAAGAAGGTCTGAACGCAATCCCGGTCAGCGTAGAAGCAGAGATAAATTCAAGAACAATTACACAAGAGAGGAATCTGAGCCACTCACGCTTGCACATTTCCTTGTAGGTGATCGGCTCACAAAACCGCCCACAAGTGCAGAACCACCAGTCAAAAAAGGTTTATTCAAGTAGTTTCAGCGGCTGCTGAAGGTGGTGGAACACTTTTGGAACAGGTGGAAGAAAGAGTACCTGATCTTGCTCAGTAGCTTGCACCAAGCTCATCAACCAAGGGCAGGTACAGGAAGACTCCAGCTGGGTTATGTCATTCTTCTGCAGGAGGATGTTCGTCCATTACACATGTGGAGGAAGGCGTGGGTGAAAGACCTTCATGAGTGAAAAGATGGGAAGATATGAATTGCAATCCTAAAAACTTCTGAAGAGTCCACAATCTCATTCCCCATTCAACTCCTCATTTCTCTGAAAGCTGATCCAGGTGAGTAGTAAGCTGTAGGTTGATATTTACAGTCACAGACATTCTGGCAATACTGATTATCCATGACTGCATCTGTTGTCTATTCCGTGATGCACGTTCCTCTGTGAGAAATAAAAATGTGGGTACCACTAAAAGAACTGTTTCTAAACGTTTGGAAGAGCACAAGGGAAATTTTAGAAGAGGAGAAACGGAACGATCAGCTGTTGCGGAGCATGCTTTCCAGCCAGGGAACCAATATATTCGTTTCGAGGAGACGCAAGTACTTGCGGCCACGAGCGGATATTACGAAAGGCTCTACAGGGAGGCAATCGAAATCGCTAAACACCCAAATAATTTCAACCGAAAGGAGGAGGGCGTCAAATTAAACGGTATATGGATGCCGGTGTTAAAGAAGATGTGTACCACCCGTCCACTACTGGGTGATGGCAACGGCGATCGACGGCGACGGACAGCGGCCAATTGCACTGACGTTTTCAAAACACGTGACGTCACTCCGCGGGGGCGCGCGGACACGGAATTTAGCGGCAGTCAGTAGCGAGCCAGTGTGTGTGTTGGACCTTCCATCGAGCTACGGACCCCCTTGAAGATGTCTCCCGCAGTCGGAGACGAAACGTTGGGAATCACCACAGAATTCATCAACCGACCACGGCATAACAGCCCGGATAATTATAATGGACAAATAAAACAGTGTTATATTAGAATCACAGTGGTGTGTGTCCGTAATAGACGTCAAAGAGGCGGCCTGTCTTGCGATGTTTCTTAAAGAACTATTGTTACTTCTGCTTGAGGGAGACCACCCACGTATGTTTAAGTAATTAAACACAGGCTGCATTATACTAGCTGTTCCTTTCTGTGTTTTAATCAACTGCCTTGTTAAACAAAAATGGAAGTGTCTATCACTTAGATGTGCAGAAACCTTTTATATTTAATTAAAAGACCAAATTAATACATGGTAATGGAATAATTCAAGATAATGTGAGTTTTCATTATAGGTTAGACCTAGTAAATAGTCTGTATAAGTGGTGTCTGGTCCTTCGGACGTGTCAGAAAGAACAGACACTATTCCTGTGTTTAATCCCATGGCCAGATATAGAATATGTTCAGAAAGGAGAAACTGCGACCTCTGCCGCATCTGGGCAGTGAAAGGATTAATTGGCGACAAATGAACATTTGTAGGAAGGCCGGGATTTGAACCCAGGCCTCCAGCTTACCGGGCAGGTGCACTAACCATCTACGGTCTCTTGGCACAATGGTCAGACAAAATTGCACGGACTGCCCAAGCAAGCTTCGCCTTGAGTGCAAATTTCCATTTGCCGCATACTGCCAAAGTAGGGTCCCCTAGCCCTTTTCCTTCGGTCTGCACGTCGCGTCATGCGAAGTCCCGACTGGCATAAAAAATTCTTGGAAGCTGGTTCCACATGGAAAGGGAAGAGCACTGGCCGGCCACGCACACCTGATGAAAATGTCGAGTGTATCCGAGATGCGTTCACACACGCCTGCATACGAAGCCTTACAATCTTTTCTGACAAGTCGACGTTTCGTCTATTGCGTGAGGTAAACCGCCATAATAAAAGAATTTGGGGAGGGGGGGGGGGGAGGTCACAAAATCCTGGCGTCGTCGTCGAACATGAAAGAGACTCATTGAAACTGAATATTTTTGTGCTCTTTCTGTTCAGAAAGTTTAAGGACCTTTCCTTTTTGTGGAAAATTGTGACAGGAATGCCCTACTTGGACATGCTGCCAAACTATTAGTTTCCTCCACCTCACGAAGATTCCAATGATTTCAATTTTGTGCACGATGGCGCTCACCTCGCTTTCATCTTGAGGAGTGGGGTTATCTTAACAACACCATCCCAAAATGATGGACTTTGGAAGAAGGACAACAAGATCTTGTTAATTGCTTTTGGCCTTCCAGGTCACCAGACTTCACGTCATACGATTTTTTTCTGTGGGGAAGCATAAAGGACAGAATCTTTGTATCAACTATGGCACCTGCTCTCCAAGAATTGAGAAATCAATTTGTTGAAGCTGTCGATTCAATAAACAGGTACCTGTTGACCCGTGTCTGGAATGAAATGGACTACTATCTCGATGTTTCTCGAACAATGCATGGTGTTCTTGTCGAGTGCCGATGTACTGTCTGTGCGAACACAAAACTTTGAACCTTCCTATATCCAGTGACATGCGCAATGTGTTTCTATCTTACATTGTCTGTAACAAACAATGAAATCTGTAATTTCTATGTTATTTTAACAACATTATATAATGAGTAAACCTAAGCAACTGATGAATTACTATGAAATGAAGTTCAATTTAATCTTGCCAGCAACTATGAAGCACAACGCAATTCCTCCAAACGTATTTCACTGTAACGATATCAGCATTACAATCCAAAGATAATAACGCACAACAACGATGTTAATAATTAACTAGCACTAAATTACTTCTTTAACGACACACTGTAACATAACAGGTGAAACTATGCATCTAATATGGAGCCACTCACAAATAAATAAAGCTCTTAGCCTTTGCAAGGGTAGTTAGTACCGATACATCATTTTCTATGTTCATTTAATAATAATTAGCCCGCATCTCGTGGTCGTGCGGTAACGTTCTCGCTTCCCACGCCCGGGTTCCTGGGTTCGATTCCAGGCGGGGTCAGGGATTTTCTCTGCCTCGTGATGGCTGGGTGTTGCGTGATGTCCTTAGGTTAGTTAGGTTTAAGTAGTTCTAAGTTCTAGGGGACTGATGACCATAGATGTTAAGTCCCATAGTGCTCAGAGCCATTTGAACCATAATAATAATTTTGTGTATTAATATTTGTAGAAGAATTTGAATACCATAATGCAAAACGGGGAAGAAAGAATTAATAGTTGTTTTGACGAGCGATTGCTGTCCTGGTGCATGTAATATGTTAAATTAAAAATAACTGCAATGAGAAAATATAATCGTATGTGGTAGAGTAAGTGTGTGCAGTACTGTGTAGTGTATCTGGTTTAAGTTTTTATATATTGTGAAAAGTGTTTGTAAACGAATGGAATATGGATGTTAATTCGACTAGAGCAATGTATCACGTGACAAGACGCAGAACAGAGACGCAAAGCGGAGATCGTTGTCTTTAGGTGTTTGGAAACCGTGCGGGTAAGGTGGACTAGAACGGCCTGGGGCCACACGAGTTTTGATTCCGATCCAGGATCAGGCTATAGGATTGTTCAGAAGCTAGTCTTCGGTTTATAAGTTTGTGAGCTGTGAACATAGTGGAATTACAGTGACTGATGTAGTTTGTGAACTGTTTATTGCCTGTCACTGGCCGTGCTAAAACTGATTAAAATTCGATTGAACCATTCTGCTAGGTGTTGTGGACTGACAAGACAGCCAGTCCACAGTGACGGGTAACCGAAAGGCACGCGTTTACACACGCCGGCTGGCGTTAGTTCTGAAACAGGATACGTAATGAATGCTATAAAGAAAAGTACGTAGCTGCTGGAATACTTAACTTTAATCCATCATTTGTATACAGCATTCTGGATGATACAAGTGAGACTCTCTCTTGAAATGGTTAATGGCGCCTTGCTAGGTCGTAGCCATGGACTTAGCTGAAGGCTATTCTAACTGTCTCTCGGCAAATGAGAGAAAGGCTTCGTCAGTGTAGTCGCTAGCAAAGTCGTCATACAACTGGGCCGAGTGCTAGAACGTCTCTAGACCTGCCGTGTGGTGGCGCTCGGTCTGCAATTATTGACAGTGGCGACACGCGGGTCCGACATGTACTAATGGACCGCGGCCGATTTAAAGCTACCACCTAGCAAGTGTGGTGTCTGGCGGTGACACCACATTCCTCCCCCGCAAATCGGCGAACGGTTGTATTATAAGGCTTCCGCCCGCCGTGGGGAGGGCCCCATGTTGACCTATGCGATGAGATGGGGAGCCTAACAACAGGCGAGGCTGTGCCACCCGCACCCGGCCATTCGGTCCGAGGGGAGCTAGGAAACGCCTGGAAACCTAGTCCAGGGTGCACGTCAACATGCGGTGTATGCGCCCGTAAAGAGACAGGAGGGAACGAAGGGTCGACCTCCATTGCGTCGGGGTATCCGACGCGCGATGACGCCATGTGGTCCGGAGCGGGCAAGAGTTCCATGGCGAAGGATAGCTGGTCACGGGAAGC
Source organism: Schistocerca cancellata (assembly GCF_023864275.1). NCBI lineage: Eukaryota > Metazoa > Arthropoda > Insecta > Orthoptera > Acrididae > Schistocerca > Schistocerca cancellata. The sequence goes on along the minus strand of NC_064631.1, from coordinate 147,209,163 downwards.
GATCGGCGGCGCGTGACCCAGGGAGGCGCCCGGCGGTTGTAGCGACGCGTCCACTGCGGGCGGCGCCGGCGGCGGCTGCGGCGGCGGCGGCGGCGGCGGCGGCGCGACGCCATGGGCCAAGATGGAAGGCATCGTCGGGAACACCTGGGGATGAGGCGAGCCAGTAGATGGGTCCCCAGGGCGCTGACCGGACGGCACCGTCGCTGAAAGCAGACGGGGAGCGGCAGAACCCGTGCGACGACAGAGGCGCAGCTGATTGAGATGCCGACGCACCTCACCAGAGGCCCCCAAAACCAAATACATCGCGCGGCCGAGGCAGCGAAGAATGCGCCCTGCGAGCCAATGTCGTGAACCGCGATAGTTGCGAAAGAATACAACGTCGCCTGGCAAAAGCAGGAGTCAGCCCCTGCACAGAAAACCTGATGCGGCGGATGCAGCAAAGACATCAAGGTTCGATGAGGACGACCATGGAGCAACTCAGCCGGCGAGCGACCATCGCGGGGCTGAGAGCGATACGAGGACAAAAAGAGCAATAACGCGTCCTCCCGAGAATGCGACTCGTTCAACTTCAACATCCGTGACTTGAAAGTCCGGACCAATCGTTCAGCAACACCGTTTGACTGAGGCGAAAACGGCGCGGACGTCAGATGTTGAAAACCATTGGCCTTGCAGAATGACTGAAATTCTGCGGACATGAATTGTGGGCCATTGTCGGAAACAATAGTCTGTGGAAGACCTTCAATGCAAAAGATAGCGGACAACCCTTGGATGGTGGCAGATGACGTCGTGGAAGACATCCGGACAACAAAAGGAAAATTACTGAAGGAATCGACCACAACCAACCATCGAGCATTCCAGAATGGACCAGCAAAATCTATGTGTAAGCGTTGCCAAGGGGAAGTGGCTTTCGGCCATGCAAAGAATTTCCGCGGCGGTGCGGATTGTTGTTCGGCACACGCCATGCAAGAAGAGCACATATTCGTAATCGCAGCAGCGATTCCGAACCAAGTACAGTGCTGACGAGCAAGTTGTTTCGTATGTGCTATACCCCAATGTCCTTGGTGGAGAAGCTTTAAGACAGAGGACTGTAACGAACGTGGGACCACGACCCTAGACTGATCATCATCAGAACACAACAGCAAAACACCACGTCGAACAAAAAGTCTCTCCTTGTGAGCAAAAAATCGGCGAACCAACGGATCCTCGATCCGTGACTTTGACAAGGGCCTTTGCGTAGCAACAAAACGCAAAACGGTAGCAAGGACAGGGTCAGCTGCTGTGGCTGTAGCTACACGACGAAAATCAGTCGGAAACGATTCGACCACGTCATCAGTTTCCGCATCAATGAACATGCAAGCAAGTTCGGAAGAATCGAATGCTTTATCCTCAGCAACAGGCAAACGGGACAACGCATCGGCGTTTCCGTGCTTAGCAGTGGACCGATACAAGATATCGTAGCGGTACTGCGAGAGGAAAATAGACCAGCGAATGAATTTCTGCGCTGTACGCGGAGGTACAGGCTTGTTTGGATGAAAAAGCGATGTCAAAGGTTTTTCTTGTTGATGGTAAAGTGACGACCATACAAGAAATCGTGAAACTTTGTAACACCAAACACGAGAGCCAAAACTTCTTTCTCTATCTGGGAATAATGTCTTTGCGCAGACGACAGCAATTTGGACGCAAAGGCAATAGGGCGATCATGCGAACCATCTTTGTGCGCAAGCACAGCACCGATCCCGAAATCCGATGCATCTACCATCAACAAAAGGGGTTTCTGGGGATCGAATGGCGTAAGGCAAGTATTAGAAAGCAACGCCGATTTCAACTGTCGAAAGGCGCGTTCGCATTCCGCCGTCCAGACGAACGGAACACCTTTACGGCGTAAGCGATGAAGCGGAGCTGCAATGGAAGAGGCATGGACGATATAACGGTTCTAATAATTAATTTTTCCCAGCACACTCTGTAGCTGCTTCAAATTCTGCGGCAAAGGCAAGTCTTGTATGGCACGGAGGTGCTCGGGACTGGGATGTATGCCTTGGGCATTGAGTACATGTCCCAGATATGGCAAGTCACGAGCAAAAAACACACATTTGTCCTTCCTCAAGCGAAGACCATTCTGTCGCAAGACCTGAAATAATGTTCGTAGATTGATTAAATGGTCTTCTGCTGTCTTTCCGGAGATCACAATATCGTCCAGATAGTGTGCTGCAGTAGGGACCGACGCACAAACAGTTTGTAAATATTGCTGAAACAATGCCGGGGCGGATGCACACCCGAATGGCAGTCTTTTGAATCGGTACAAACCAAGATGCGTGTTAACCACCAATACGTGCTGGGATTCTGCGTCCACCGGTATTTGCAAGTACGCATCAGCTAGGTCCAACTTTGAAAAATATTTACCCGGGCACAGTTTGTCAAAAAGATCTTCTGGGCGGGGCAAAGGAAAAGTTGCAGTCACAAGTTGTGGATTCACAGTTGCCTTGAAGTCCACACAAAGTCTCAATTTTCCGGAAGGTTTTTGCAAAATTACTAAGGGTGAGGCCCAAAGAGAAGCCTGCACACATTCAATTACACCTTGTGATTCTAAATCATTTAATGTTCTTGCGACCTCATCACGCAATGCGTGGGGAACATTGCGCGCTCTGAAAAATTTCGGTTGCGCGTTGACTTTGAGTTCCAAATGTGCTTCATAGTTCTTAGCGCAACCAAGGCCCGGTGCAAAAATGTCTGCAAATTCTTCACATAGACGAGCAACACTGGCTGAAGGCACAGTCTGGTTCACTGATAGGACCTGATTTACGATAGACAAATTAAACAACTGAAATAAATCTAAACCAAACAAGTTCACTGCAGAAGAAGAACGAAGAACGTAAAATGACACAAGTTGTGTTTGTCCCTTGTATGTTGCATGAAGGCTGCACTGTCCTAACACAGGGATAAGCTGTCCGGAATAACTATGTAACTTAACATTTGGGGCACGCAACGGAGGTGCGCCCAGTTGTTTGTACGTGTCGTGATTGAGTAGTGAAACTGCAGCTCCGGTATCGAGCTGGAACGGGATCATGTTGCCATTAATTTCCAAGTCTACAAAAAGTTTATTGTCCTGCTGACGACAAGAGCGACTGTCTCGTGCAACGTGAACTGTTTCTGGGACAGAAGCACTGACGACTTGACGGGATTTCCGTCGACGTCGACACACACTTTTTGTGGGACGAACACAGTCACTGTTAGAGAGAGTAGCACTGGACGGTGTGGAATTAACTACATGAATGTCCATGGGCGAAGGTTCACGAGCCTGAGTGTCCTTAGTTCGATTCCGGCATGAAGCAAAGGGCCTGGAATGGTTGTGAGTGTCCGATCTAAGCTTTTGCTGGCAAACACTTTGAACATGTCCTTTTTTATTACAGAAAAAGCAAATAGCTTGACGTGACGGGCAATTCTCACGCGAATGTCTAGTTGCACACCGCAGGCATGATTTCACTGGATTTGCTTGCTTGCGCGGGACACGTGGCTGCGCGGATGTGCGCGAGGGCTGTTTACAGTTCCGTGCAGCTCGCCCGGCAGGCCGGTTAATGTGACACGCGGCTGGCGAAGTTTCAAATGATTCCTGAGCAAAGTCAAGTGTGTCTTGCCGATCCAATATGTCTATCACTTGTTGAAGGGAGGGATTGACTAGTTTCAAAATCTGTTCCCATATGCGAACATCAGAAACGTTCTGTGCAATTGCATCACGCACCATAGAATCCGAATAAGGGAGTCCACATGCACACTCAAAAGCACAATCCCTTGTAAGGCCTTGCAATGTTGCAACCCACTCCCGATTAGTCTGACCGGCCGTACGTTTTGTACGAAAGCACGTATACCTTTTTGCAACAACATTAACTGTTTCCTTGAAATAGGCATCTAAAGCAGACTAAATTTCTTCGCAGGACAGAGTTGCGACGTCGCGTCGGGGAAACAATTTCACTATCACACGGTAGGTGGACACACCTACACACGAGAAGCAAAAACGGCTGCCGCTCATTACCTTGAATTCTGTAGGCGGCGAGATGGAATCCAAATTGGCGTGACCACTCCGTCCATGATTCCGTTTCTGAATCAAAAGGCCGAAACTGGGGTGCAACTGCGTGTTGTGGCTGCGGTAGCGATGAAGCGGCGGCGGCCGCATCGTTTTGCAGTGCACGTTGACCCTGGACGAGCTGTCCAAGGCCATCCAATAACGCCTGCGTCTGCTGATTCTGCAAGCGATGAAATTCGGACAGTATACCTGGAGAATGTGGCGAAGCCATGACACAAATAAATCAGAGCAATACGAACGCGAAAGCTTCTTTTAAGACTCGTCGCCAAACTGTTGTGCACTGACAAGACAGCCAGTCCACAGTGACGGGTAACCGAAAGGCACGCGTTTACACACGTCGGCTGGCGTTAGTTCTGAAACAGGATACGTAATGAATGCTATAAAGAAAAGTACGTAGCTGCTGGAATACTTAACTTTAATCCATCATTTGTATACAGCATTCTGGATGATACAAGTGAGACTCTCTCTTGAAATGGTTAATGGCGCCTTGCTAGGTCGTAGCCATGGACTTAGCTGAAGGCTATTCTAACTGTCTCTCGGCAAATGAGAGAAAGGCTTCGTCAGTGTAGTCGCTAGCAAAGTCGTCGTACAACTGGGCCGAGTGCTAGTACGTCTCTCTAGACCTGCCGTGTGGTGGCGCTCGGTCTGCAATTACTGACAGTGGTGACACGCGGGTCCGACATGTACTAATGGACCGCGGCCGATTTAAAGCTACCACCTAGCAAGTGTGGTGTCTGGCGGTGACACCACACTAGGGCCATCATTCATAGCTAAGCAAATTTCTGTGAATAAAGCAACGATATAAATCTAAAGTGCACTAAACATACATTAATATCCTTAATTTTCTATTTACTGTTATATGTCTGTATTTCACTGACTGACCTCATAGGCCACCTTGTCGTTTATGTAAGGGCATAAAGCAACGGTGTGCAACGAAACCAGTGTGCAGACGAGGCGTTTAACAGGTTGTGCCACTCGCCCTCTTCTGTATGGCAAGCGACAGTAGTTAGCAGTAGTTATCGTTTCAACACTTATTTATTTTATTCATTAACACTGCATTTGTGAATTGTAACGTGAAATGTTGAAAGCGAATAGATCTATGGTTCCAGGTGGAGGTTTGAAATCGCGCGCTTCGACACAGTGAACAAAGCAATGTACAGTAAATAGTGCTGGGGGAATAAGGCGGCTACAGTGGACCATAGCGAGTGACAGACAACTAGCTGTAGAAATACTTGAATGTGATAACCTCTTACCTCTTAATCTTGGCAAATGTAGACAAACATGGATAACAAGTTTGGCATCATGTCTGCACACACAAGTGCCCTGATGGACTGGTGTTTCTGAAGACATTGTATCAGATATCCATGTGTTTTCGACGCATCACAAAAGGTCTATGGAGCTGTTCTTAATGTACTATGCACCATTTTAAATGGACTAGCCTCCATCAACAGGATAACTCTCTCACTGCTGGAACTTCTAGCAACTAGCTGTAGATTCAGAAGATCATAGCTGCGTACTGTCACAATTATTGCCCAAATTTTCGAGCGGGATCGATTGCTGGGTCTGATACCTCGCGTGTGTTCATGTTTCTCATTAAATATGAGGTCAAGTAGGTGATGTCTTCTTGTCAGATACCAAGTCCCTTGCCTTCTAGTTAGTATCTCGGTCCAAGCACTTGTAGCCATGTGCAATTAGTTTCAGTTTTAAATAATTTTTTCTGCAGTATTTAGTTTTCGTAACTAGACTCTCTACGCTGCTTCAAAGTTGTACGCCCTATCAGCTTGACGGACAATTTCGTATAAGGATACGAACTTCCACATTAGGCAGCAAACGTTATAATGTTCAAAACAGATAAATCTTAGTACATGAGAATATAGACTTTCAAGGTCTATACTATTGACGACATCTCGCGTTGAAATTCAACGACGTTTCGATGAGAGTGGCAAATCATTGAAACGAAACAGAATTTCAATCCGGATGGAAGTCTGAAATGATTTCATCAGATAACTCCAAAGTTCTAGGTATTGCAATTACTCCGAAGCTAGTAATCGGATTTTGAAGGGTGGACGCTGCTCATTTTTTCTTTTTAATTTATTTGCTTTCGGGACGTGTTCATACAGCCATCTCAACACGAAAATGCTATACTACAGTATCTTTTGACCATTCAGAGCGTGCATTAGTTTACGTCGCACCATGGTATTAAGTTACATATGCTTAACAAAGGTCAGATTCCTATATAAAACAAATTTTACATCCACAGTATACTGAAACGAGTTAACAAGACGATAATGTAACACAGAATGCACAAAGGGAGAATACTATAAAAAAATCCTTCGGTGACAAAAATGAGAAATGATGAATTGCCGTTGGTACACATTTCGGATATTCCTAATTCAAGCCATATTAATGACTATTATCCAAATTAGCAATAATATGTTCTTTTGTATGTTTTGTAAGAATTGTTTCAAAAGCTGCGCATAGAGAATTGAATATGTGCCCAGATTTATGAGTACCATCTCGACAGAACATGAGAACAGTATACTAGAACCATATTTGGGTATTATCGCGATGTGTATAGATACACCTGTACGCAGACACATACATACAGGAGATGCATAGTGACATATGTACAGGCAGAACGTTCCACATCCTGCTGAGCATAACTTGAGAACATAGTCAGTTAATTGCTCTTTGGTCTTCACCTGGCCTTCTAATTACCAAGAGCAGTAGATTAGCAGTGCAGAGAGCTGTACCGGAATGTTGACACTGTTAAGAAACTTGTACAGGATTTTGTATGTTGCTATGTCGTTGGATACTGACAAGTATTGGAGTCGGCTTGGGAACTGATGACCAAGAACTCGAAGATTGCTTCCGTGTACGTTTATGTGGTACACATTCCGAAGACATTGTAGGAGTATGTGGTTTAAATCTTCTTCGTCTCCGAAAACACATAAACGGGTGGTGCTTAAGTTAAGGCGTTAGAGGTGTTTGTTGAACTTCCAATGATTAAATTTGAGCCATGCTATGACTGTCATGAAACTTCTCAATGTTTGTGTCTTATTGTACCATGGTACTCTTACAAGGGAACCTCCCCATCGCACCCCCCTCAGATTTAGTTATAAGTTGGCACAGTGGATAGGCCTTGAAAAACTGAACACAGATCAATCGGGAAAGCAGGAAGAAGTTGTGTGGAACTATGAAAAAATAAGCAAAATATACAATCTGAGTAGTCCATGCGCAAGATACGCAACATCAAGGATAATGTGGGCTCAGTAGCGCCGTGGTCCCGTGGTCCCGTGGTTAGCGTGAGCAGCTGCGGAACGAAAGGTCCTTGGTTCAAGTCTTCCCACGCGTGAAAAGTTTAATTTTTTATTTTCAGACAATTATCAAAGTTCAGGTACTCACACATAATCAACTTCGCTCTCCAAAATTCCAGGACATGGTCAGATTTGCTTGGACATATGCAGGATTTGACAGTCTACACACGGAAAATTTGAAAACGTTAAAAACATATGTTTTGACAGAGCACAGGAAAAACTGTGCGACTGTGAAACTGTTGCATTCATTTGTTGTAGTTTATGTGACAAACTCTTATGTTTTCATCACTTTTTTGGGAGTGATTATCACATCCACAAGAAAACCTAAATCGGGCAAGGTAGAAGAATCTTTTCACCCATTCGCCAAGTGTACAAGTTAGGTGGGTCGACAACATATTCCTGTCATGTGACGCACATGCCGTCACCAGTGTCGTATAGAATATACCAGACGTGTTTTCCTGTGGAGGAATCGGTTGACCTATGACCTTGCGATCAAATGTTTTCGGTTCCCGTTGGAGAGGCACGTCCTCTCGTCTACTAATCGCACGGTTTTGCGGTGCGGTCGCAAAACACGGACACTAAACTTATTACAGTGAACAGAGACGTCAATGAACGCACGGACAGATCATAACTTTGCGAAAATAAAGAAAGTAAAAATTTTCGCTCGAGAGAAGACTTGAACCAAGGACCTTTCATTCCGCAGTTGCTCGCGCTAACCACGGGACCATGGCGCTCGTGAACTCACACTGTCCTTGATGTTGCTTATCTTCCGCATGGACTACTCAGTTTGTATATTTTGCTTATTTTTTTCATAGTTCCACACAACTTCTTCCTGTTATCTCGAGTGATCTGTGTTCAGTTTCTCAAGGCCTATCCACTGTGCCAACTCATAACTAAATCTGAGGGGGGTGCGATGGGGAGGTTCCCTTGTTAGAATCATGGGATAAATGAGTGCATAGTGACTACCTTTGATTTTATACATCCTCGACAGTGCCTCTTGTCAATCCGATGACAACCACTTTTTGAGTGTGAGTATCATATCTCTAAGAAAGAGCTGATCATTTAATGGTTTCAAGTATACATGTTTGCTTTGCCAGCACATCTATCAGACTCCTCAGCAGGCCTTTACAAGGAAGAACAAGGGAGACTTGTGCAAAAGGAGACACCACTCGTTAATGCACATCTGAATTACAATTTATTAAGATTACAAAATTCCACATAAATCAGAAGACTTAAAACGATGGCCCTCAAAACCAACGAGTGCGGTTACTAATTTCTCAATTAAAAGCACTGCGAGTCAAAGGTTTAGGTACTATGAAAGTTACCAAATATGCTTTCATCAATGAGAATTTGAGTGTAAATTTATTCGTACATAATCTTAACAGTATACGCATTAAAATAAAATCAAACAACTCTTAAAAGGCTTTAGTAGTGCGTGAAACAATGTACATGAACTCACAGTAACACCCAAATGAATCTTAATTGGTAGCCTCAAGTGACATTTAAATCAATTTAAGAATTTTTTAAAAACTGACGTACACAACAACAGTAATAAGAAATTTGTAGGTGAAACTTTTATAAAATATTCGGAGTAACCTTTGGTATTGCCAGCGGTTCGCACCGAGCGACAGAACCCATGACACTCCACAAAAACGCGGCCCAGCAGCCTAAATTAACTGTTTCTAGAACACACAAGTCACAAACACAATAAAATTAACATGCATAATATAGTGTGACAACAAACAGCTGAACCTTACCCACTGTGTATTAGATTTAGGGATTAGCTGCACCCTTCCTACAATACTACTCTGTTTTACAAAATAAGAAAGGACAAGTAAAAGAAATTCCCAGTCCCAGGTGATATAACAGAGAACTACAATAAGTTATCATAATTTTTGTTAATTTGCAAGGAGTAGGATTTTTTTTGGTTGCAAGACAAGCACTACCGGTCTTAAATAGATAATTCTATTAATGCTAAGAGAGCCCAGTGCGGGTCAACTCCACAACGCTGGCTGCTAGAACACAGATGGTACATTAAAAGTTACAATAAACTTTACGCTGTTCACAGTGACAAAATTTACTGAATGTCAGATTGTACGTATTATCCAGTTATGTCACCAGAGGACCAGTGCAATAAACAGCAAACATGTAACTAAAAAGAAGTTTTACCATGGGAAGCTCAACCTTGTGAAACGAATCAAATGATTTAAATAGCAAGATGATAAAACAGCTGGTATTGGCTTCTCTAAGAGGTCCGCCCAGTTAACGAGTATTAATGCGCTGTATTACTGGTTCCATCAAATCACCCCCATGCCACTGGTTACCAGTACTGAGTCACAGCCCTCCACCTCACTTAAGGCGGAAACAAGCTCTACTGAGGGAGGCTAAGAAAATCTCTGTATCACCCTCTCTACCACTGCACCAGGAATTCTGTCATTCGCCACAGCAACGATTGCGATCAAGAAGACCAGCAAGTGTTACTGCAGGACAACTCATTGCGGTTGGTTTTGATCTAAATGAAAGCTGGAAGCATGAATGGTCAACAAAAATATTGGGTACAAGACCTCATCACCTTGATCCCACAAAGAAGCCAAAAGGTTTTGACCTACTGAGGAACCTTTGGTGCATCCTCAACAGGTTAAGGACTGGACATGGTTGTTGAAGGTACTTCAGGTACAAATGGGGCTGGATCAGTTCGCCAATGTGTGAATGTAATCAAGAAGAGCAGACAATTGAACGTTTTGTCCAACGCTGTCCACTTCATTCATACCCTGGAATTCCCGATGACTTGTTCACTCTCACACCCAGCTAAATTAACTGGTTGAAAAACATGGATTTTAAGGTTTAATCTTGTCTAATATCATATTTATATTGTATAAAATCGTTTGCCTTATATCAACTGTATATTGTATAAAATCACCATACGATTCAATAAATAACCAAATTATTCAGCTGGTGTAATGTGTCGTAACTGCAGTAACAATGCTACTGCACTGTTAAATGTGAGCAACAACTTTACGCTTGAGAGAGGACAAGTTACTCTCTCACCTATTTTTCGCACACGGAAAATTATTAAAGATTTCATTACAACGTGACGCACCTTGAGCGAGACTCTAGAAAGTTAATGGCCTGAGCAGATGTTGATGGAGCCTGGTAGGGCGCTAAAAGCATGAGGTATTTTTATGGTTCTTAGCTCACAAAAATGGCATATTGAGAGATGAAAGCAATTGGCGGCGAGCCCATCCCCTAGTACGAGGTGCATTCAAGTTCTAAGGCCCCCGATTTTTTTTCTAATTAACTACTCACCCGAAATCGATGAAACTGGCGTTACTTCTCCACGTAATCGCCCTGCAGACGTACACATTTTTCACAACGCTGACGCCATGATTCCATGGCAGCGGCGAAGGCTTCTTTAGGAGTCTGTTTTGACCACTGGAAAATCGCTGAGGCAATAGCAGCACGGCTGGTGAATGTGCGGCCACGGAGAGTGTCTTTCATTGTTGGAAAAAGCCAAAAGTCACTAGGAGCCAGGTCAGGTGAGTAGGGAGCATGAGGAATCACTTCAAAGTTGTTATCACGAAGAAACTGTTGCGTAACGTTAGCTCGATGTGCGGGTGCGTTGTCTTGGTGAAACAGCACACGCGCAGCCCTTCCCGGACGTTTTTGTTGCAGTGCAGGAAGGAATTTGTTCTTCAAAACATTTTCGTAGGATGCACCTGTTACCGTAGTGCCCTTTGGAACGCGATGGGTAAGGATTACGCCCTCGCTGTCCCAGAACATGGACATCATCATTTTTTCAGCATTGGTGGTTACCCGAAATTTTTTTGGTGGCGGTGAATCTGTGTGCTTCCATTGAGCTGACTGGCGCTTTGTTTCTGGATTGAAAAATGGCATCCACGTCTCATCCATTGTCACAACCGACGAAAAGAAAGCCCCATTCATGCTGTCGTTGCGAGTCAACATTGCTTGGCAACATGCCACACGGGCAGCCGTGTGGTCGTCCGTCAGCATTCGTGGCACCCACCTGGATGACACTTTTCGCATTTTCAGGTCGTCGTGCAGGATTGTGTGCACAGAACCCACAGAAATGCCAACTCTCTCCACTTTCTCGATCATGTCGTCAGACCGGCTTGTGCGAGCCCGAGGTTGTTTCGGTTTGTTGTCACACGATGTTCTGCCTTCATTAAACTGTCGCACCCACGAACGCACTTTCGACACATCCATAACTCCATCACCACATGTCTCCTTCAACTGTCGATGAATTTCAATTGGTTTCACACCACGCAAATTCAGAAAACGAATGATTGCACGCTGTTCAAGTAAGGAAAACGTCGCCATTTTAAGTATTTAAAACAGTTCTCATCCTCGCCGCTGGCGGTAAAATTCCATCTGCCGTATGGTGCTGCCATCTCTGGGACGTATTGACAATGAACGTGGCCTCATTTTAAAACAATGCGCATGTTTCTATCTCTTTCCAGTCCGGAGAAAAAAAATCGGAGGCCTTAGAACTTGAATGCACCTCGTAAATCTTGTTGGCCAGGCCCACACCCATACAGGGCAGACAGGGCAGCCCTTTGTCGAGACAGGTCTCCAGCAAAACAATGGTGTGATACCAGCTGTGGCGCCAGTGGAAGCCTGGGCTGGGACGACGGTCTGAAGGAAAGCGTCTACACAGTGGAGTCGTAAACCAGGCATTGTATGCAGAGCCACATGGCCAATGTTGTTAGTATACTACAATTATGCCAACACAATCACTCATTTATACAGTTCCCACAAGAGTTACCTTCAAAGTTCCTTACAGGGTAATAAAAGGAGAGACGCAAACGTGCAGCTTGCGGTCCAGTGGCGGCACGTAGATTATAACTCTGTCACAGATGGCTGGTTGCAGCACCAGTCCTTAGGCCATGGTGGAAAAGGCCCCTGTTCCCGCAACACGACTAACTACAGAGGAAAGTGCCCCACACGCCCACCGTTAAAAGCACAGCCGACAAGCCCAGACCACCAGATGCTCCACACGTCGCATGAGCTTTGCAGCTAACAACCACCTGCCCCGCGGACTGTCTGAGAGAGCGAGTTCGCCAGAGACCTCTTAGAAGCCGCCCATGGACACCCTCTTGTACGTGCACATGAAAGCCTGGCGCGATAGTTCGATTCGCAAAATGGCTCAGCCTCCTCTCCCCCCCCCCCCCCCCCGCCCGACCTCCTCCCCACATAAACTCAACCCCTGAAGTAGGATTAACAAAATGCAAAAAACGAAAACTAATCATTATCGCTCGCCTTCATCAGGCTGAGCTGTACACTTTGAAAGTGACCTGTCTCCACGTTCCAAACTCTGACAGGACTGTCCAGCTCTAAGACGCGCCATGGACTTGTAAAATGAGGCACCAGCTTGGCTGGAGCCTTGCTTCCAACGTCTCGCCCCCTGAAGTTCCTGATGAAAACTAAGTCAACCACCTTGATCTTAGCAGGCAACAGACCACAGTTGTACTGCGCCATTTCTCTTTTATGAACCCTTTCTATGTTACTCCTAGCCCTGTACCAGTTATCCTTGATAGACTCTGGGGATACTTCTCCAGCAACAAGTCTGAAAGTGACCACAGGTTGAATAAAGGGGAGTTCAAAGGGGAGGCGAACATGAGTGCCGCCGGAATTGCGTAGTTATTTTCGTGTTTTGCAGTATTGAACGGCAAATTAAGCCATGGCAAGGAGCTACCTCACTTAGTTTGGGCTTCTGCATGGTGTATAATCAGTGCGGCCCTGACCTTTCTGTTAAACCTTTTCGCAAAGGATGGCTGGGGATAGTAAGGTGTTGTCGGTACATAGTTAATTCCTTGTTGAAAACGATACTCCCAAAACTCCCTAGAAGTAAATTCTTGAGTATTATCGCTCACCAGAAACTTAGGAGGACCAAACAGTGAAAATATGTTGCCCAGATGCCATCACCCCTTTACTCGGCAGTAATCACACAAATCGGGTACAGGAATCCCACAAAGATGTTTCTGTGACCTGACTGAGTGCGAGGCTGTGGTCCCACAGTCAATGAATAAACGCCCCATTGGCCACTCGGCTCGGGTAGACTGGAGCAACCCCCTTTGTCAGAATCAGGTTTAGCACTCTTTAAATCCCGGCACTCACCCACCATTTTTTGTACATCCTTAGCATGCGAATTTTTAATTGTCCGCCCCATTTAGTACACAGACAGAGGATGCCTGTCCTTAGTTGATACCCTCGTACATCCTCACCAGATTTTAGATGATCCTTAATGAACTTGGGCTCAGGATCTTGTTCCTGCTGTTCCTCAAAGAGGCTCGGCACCTTGGCAACTGCTGCACAAACACCTCTCCCCTGCCTGGGTCCTCAGAAGAAGAGGACTCTTCCTCCTCGAACATCCGACTAAGGTCGTCCACTACCACATTCTCCCATCTTCTAATATGCTTGACAGAGAACTTGAATCCTGATATTTGGACTGCAGTGGGCAGTATGCCTGATTTTCTGGGGATGCGCCAGCACCGAAGTGAGGGCTTAGTTGTCCAATTCGAGGGTAAATTCACGATGCTCGACGTAGAATTTTAATTTTTCAGTGACGAACAACACAGCAAGGGCCTCAAGCTCAAAGGTGGAATATATACACTCACTAGGAGTTAACGAGCGCAAGGCATAGGCAACAGTTCGACGCTCACCATTCCTCTCTTGTAACAATACAGGTGCAACCTGGAGATGACACATCCATCTGTACAATAGAAGGGTCACAATCTGGTCAGCCAACATCATAGCGTTAATTAAAGTGGGCTTCAGGCCATCAAAGGCTGCTTGCAGGCTCTCAGTCCATTTAAAAGATTGACTCTTTCGACATAACAAATTCAAAGGAACAAAAAAGTTTCTCAAACCTAGGAATGAACTTACGAAGAAAGATTATCATGCCCACAAACCAGGCTACTCCTTTCTTGGTCTTTGGTGGTCAGAATTTGTGTATAGCCTTAGTTTGTGAATGATCAATCCTTACGTCACTGACTGAGACCAAATACCTCAGAGAGGAAATTTCTTGACGTGCCAGGTTAACCTTGGAAGGTTTCACTGTGAGTCCCGCCTCCGCTAGCCATGACAGAACCTGACGAAGGTGTTCCAGGTGTTCGGGAAATGACTTACAATAGACCACGATATCATTCAGATAATTCTATATGAATGTGAACTTAATATCACCCAACACTGAATCGAGAAGCCTAGATAGAAAGGCTTCTCCGGTTGACAACCCAAAAGGCACCCTGTTAATCTCAAATAAGTCTCAATCCGTAGTAAATGCTGTTGCTGTGTTGGATTCGTCTGCCAGGGAGATCTGCCAATAAGCTTTGCTCAGGTCCAGCTTGGTAAAATACCGAGCTCCTGCTAAACAAGTGAAACTCTGATGTAATTCAGGCAAGGGTACGGACTCCAAAACTACCTTACGATTCAGACCCCTACAATCGACTGTGGGCCTGAACCCGCTTCCGTTATTTCTTGCGACCAAAAATATAGGAGAGGCGCAAGGGGAAGTAGAAGGGCGGATGACGCATTCACTCAACATGTTCCTAATTATCTCCCTCAACACTTTCATTTTCAGGATGAGAGCCTGTAAGGTGATTGTCTGACACTTCATCCGACAAGCGGATACGATATACTGTTTTACTGGTGACAGTTAATTTATCTGTCAAGACCCCCAGAAACTGTCACAACAACTCGAGTAACACTTGAGCTTCTTCCAGGGACAAGTGGTCCACATCAAAGCCACCATGATCACCTAATACAGAATAAACACCCTACAAATCACCATGCCGACATAACTGTAACTTTACCGAAGGACAAAACTTGAAATAGAAAACCCCACGCGAATAATTCAGAATTAACCCAGTATTTTTCACAAAATCGCAGCCTAACAAAAAAATCAGTACCCAGAGCCTTCATTACTAACACCTGCAAGGTCAAGGAAAACTCTCCAACCCTACAAGAGGCGCGCGACGATCCTGTCAGAACTAACTGTTGGCCATTGGCAGCAGTGCAGGTCCTGATGATGGGTTGGAACTCAGGATATTTACAACTTGATCGGTACCTAACGTATCGTCTGTGATTCAATAGTGAAATACTACTGCCTGAGTCTAGTAATGCACACACTGGTTCATGATTCAGATTAGCTTACACAAATGGTAAAGAGTTACTAGTAATTTCCCTAACCTTATTACAGGCTCTCCACAGTTCGCGAGACAGAAACTGCCTGCCGTTTTCTTGGCGTTAGGTGTTCAACTATTTCTCCCATCAGACTTGACAATCACGAGGAAGGTGGCCTGGCTGTCCACAGCTTTCCCTTAATGCGCTGACATGGTAAAAGGAAACATCCTTGGGAGCAGGATAGTCACTCAGTCTAACAGGGCTCTCTTCCCATCCTCGCCACGTGTTGCCTTGTGTAATTCCTTCTATGCTGTTAATCAAACGGATCTAAATCTCTATAGGAGGATGGTTTCTCCGCGAACAGAACACGAGAGCGGTCCTCCGGTAGCACACCCTGCACTATAGAGGCCACTACTTCCGACTCTGACAGCTGAACGTCCGTGGCAAGGACGGCCATACAAACCTCTCGTATCAGTCATATTTATTCCGTCAACGGCACCACCTGACACTGAACACGGGATAAATACCGACTGACCATGTCATTATTTCTCCTAGCTCACAACGTCTCCCTTAAAATCCTGCTGGCAACTCCCTTAGACTCCCCTGCTCTGACAGCCCAACGCGAACACATTGGGCAATGGAACCGCAAAACAGTGGGTATGACGTATGAAATACTACGCCCCCCAACCCCTCGCGGAACTCTAAACACGTTAACCTACCTCTCTAAATTTACAGTAAACCACAAAAATTGCAACAATTGCTGCATCGTATCAACAGTAAGGTATTCCATACCTTTCAAAGTACTAGAAAGGGTATTGGGTAACTTGGCAGACTGACATAACTCGCTATCTGCACTCGATCTTCCTACACTGGACGAATCTCGTGAATTTTTTAATAACGGTGTACTGCCACCTGGTTCCCCACCCAATTCTAAGGCACTCAGTTTTATCCGCAGCTGCATGACTTGTGTTCTTAATTCATTAATCTTAGTCACAGCTTAAGGGTCTGAGGCTACCCGCGCTGCGGAAGCAAAGGGAACTTCACAGCAAACATAAACATAGCCAAAGCCTTGCAGACAAACAAAAATTACGCGAAGCGAAATGTAGTGTGAGGAGGGCTATGCGAGAGGCGTTCAATGAATTCGAAAGTAAAGTTCTATGTACTGACTTGGCAGAAAATCCTAAGAAATTTTGGTCTTATGTCAAATTGGTAGGTGGATCAAAACAAAATGTCCAGACACTCTGTGACCAAAATGGTACTGAAACAGAGGATGACAGACTAAAGGCCGAAATACTAAATGTCTTTTTTTCCAATGCTGTTTCACAGAGGAAGACTGCACTGTAGTTCCTTCTCTAGATTGTCGCACATATGACAAAATGGTAGATATCGAAATAGACGACAGAGGGATAGAGAAACAATTAAAATCGCTCAAAAGAGGAAAGGCCGCTGGACCTGATGGGATACCAGTTCGATTTTACACAGAGTACGCGAAGTAACCTGCCCCCCTTCTTGCAACGGTGTACCGCAGGTCTCTAGAAGAGCGTAGCGTTCCGAAGGATTGGAAAAGGGCACAGGTCATCCCCGTTTTCAAGAAGGGACGTCGAACAGATGTGCAGAACTATAGACTTATATCTCTAACGTCGATCAGTTATAGAATTTTGGAACACATATTATGTTCGAGTATAATGACTTTTCTGGAGACTAGAAATCTACTCTGTAGGAATCAGCATGGGTTTCGAAAAAGACGGTCGTGTGAAACCCAGCTCGCGCTATTCGTCCACGAGACTCAGAGGGCCATAGACACGGGTTCACAGGTAGATGCCGTGTTCCTTGACTTCCGCAAGGCGTTCGATACAGTTCCCCACAGTCGTTTAATGAACAAAGTAAGAGCTTATGGACTGTCAGACCAATTGTGTGATTGGATTGAAAAGTTCCTAGATAACAGAACGCAGCATGTCATTCTCAATGGAGAGAAGTCTTCCGAAGTAAGAGTGATTTCAGGTGTGCCGCAGGGGAGTGTCGTAGGACCGTTGCTATTCAAAATATACATAAATGACCTTGTGGATGACATCGGAAGTTCACTGAGGCTTTTTGCGGATGATGCTGTGGTACATCGAGAGGTTGTAACATTGGAAAATTGTACTGAAATGCAGGAGGATCTGCAGCGAATTGACGCATGTTGCAGGGAATGGCAATTGAATCTCAATGTAGACAAGTGTAATGTGCTGCGAATAAATAGAAAGATAGATCCCTTATCATTTAGCTACAATATAGCAGGTCAGCAACTGGAAGCAGTTAATTCCATAAATTATCTGGGAGTATGCATTAGGAGTGATTTAAAATGGAATGATCATATAAAGTTGATCGTCGGTAAAGCAGATGCCAGACATATTCATTGGAAGAATCCTAAGGAGATGCAATCCGAAAACAAAGGAAGTAGGTTACAGTACGCTTGTTCGCCCACTGCCTGAATACTGCTCAGCAGTGTGGGATCCGTACCCGATAGTGTTAATACAAGAGATAGAGAAGATCCAACGGAGAGCAGCGCGTTTCGTTACAGGATCGTTTAGTAATCGCGAAAGCGTTACAGAGATGATAGATAAACTCCAGTGGAAGACTCTGCAGGAGAGACGCTCAGTAGCTCGGTACGGGCTTTTGTTGAAGTTTCGAGAACATACCTTCACCGAAGAGGCAAGCAGTAAATTGCTCCCTCCTACGTATATCTCGCGAAGAGACCATGAGGATAAAATCAGAGAGATTAGAGCCCACACAGAAGCATACCGACAATCCTTCTTTCCACGAGCAATACGGGACTGGAATAGAAGGGAGAACCGATAGAGGTACTCAAGGTACCCTCCGCCACACACCGTCAGGTGGCTTGCGGAGTATGGATATAGATGTAGATGTAGATGTAGACCTTCAACACGGCTGAAAAATGGGTCATTTGACACTGCAGTCGATATATTTGGGCTCTGGAGGGGCAACTACCTTCTGAGAACACCGTATTTTTCTCCATTCAGACAGAGAAGCGGCGCAGCGCACGAGGGCACTACTCACAGAACCAGTGCATTCCCCAGTCACCTGAACCGGAAGGGCGGCTGTCC
This sequence comes from Schistocerca cancellata, assembly GCF_023864275.1. Classification (NCBI taxonomy): domain Eukaryota; kingdom Metazoa; phylum Arthropoda; class Insecta; order Orthoptera; family Acrididae; genus Schistocerca; species Schistocerca cancellata. The sequence continues at coordinate 147,190,525 of NC_064631.1, read as the reverse complement.
CACGGAGACGCACTCCCAGTTCTGCTGCGTCGCCTTCCTCCACTTGGCCCCGAATGCGCAATTCATCCTTCTTCAAACAGCCAACCTCCGTTGCCGGTCGAGACTCCATCTTGCCTCCAAGTTCGTCTGAGAACCGCAAAACGAGTCGATTCTAACAAAACAACAATCTTACTGCAATTGCTGACTGTACCCAATAGGTAACGAAAGACGTTCAATCGCAAGTCCTACCACCAAAGCGGACCACGCTCTAGTTACCAATTATGAGACGCCTCAATACACCTCTACAAGGAGGAACAAGGAAGACCTGGATAAGTGTGGTCTGATCATCATTCGTTAATGTACATTTGAATTACATTTTATTAAGATTACAAAATTCCACACAAATCAGCAAACTTAAAAAGTCCGCCCCAAAACCAAAGGGTATAGTCATAGTTACAATTTCTAAATTAACATTACTTCAAGGCAAATATTTACCAAATATTCTTTACATCAGTGTGTATTTGAAAGTAAAATTACATAATCTTATCAGTATAGGCTTTCGATGAAATCAAACAGCCCTTAAAAGCTTTTAGCAGTGCGTGAAATAATGCACACCAACTCACACTAACATCCAACTGAGCCTTACTGGACGCATCCAATGTAATTTAAATCAATTTAAAGAATGTTCTAAGAAAAGACGTACACAACAACTGTCATAAGAAATGTGAAGGTGATATTTTTATCTTAACAACAACTGTAATAAGAAAGTAGAAGGTGAAATTTTTGCTTGTACAGCAACTATAACAAGAAATTTGAAGGTGAAACTTTTGCTTATACAACAATTGTAATAGGAAATTTGAAGGTGAAACTTTTACAAAATATTCGCAGCAACCTTTTGGTTTTGCAAGCGGTTCGCACTGGGCTGTAGAACCCGTGACACTCCACAAGAACGCGGCCCAGGAGGCCAAATTAATTGGTTCTAAAACATACACAATATTGTTATTACAAACACAATAAAAACAACATGCGCAGTACAGCGTGGCAACAAATAGCTGAATCCCACACTCTGGGGATTAGTTTCAGGGATTAGCTACACCCTTTCCTTCAATAGCACCCAGTTTTACAATATAAGAAAGAACAAGTAAAATAAAAAAAGTCCATTTGCCAGGTGATATGACAGAGAACTACAATAAGTTAACATAATTTTTCTCCGTATACAAGAAGTAGACACTTTTTTTGTTGCAAGATCCGGACTACCAGTCTTAAATAGACAATTCCATCAACAACAAAGAGAGCCCAGGCTGGCCTCAAGAACACAGATGGAGCATTAAAAGTCACACCAAACCTTAACTCTGTTCACAACGGCAAAATTTACTGAACGTCGGATTGTATGTATTATCCAGTTCTGTCACCAAAGGACCAAGCAATAAACAGCAAACATGTAATTAAAAGGAAGTTTTACCACAGAGGCTGAACTTTGTGAAACAAATCAAGTGATTTAAATAGAAAGCTGATAATTAGAAGCCGGCCGCTGTGGCCGAGCAGTTTTAGGCGCTTCAGTCCATAACCACTCTGCTGCTACGGTCGCAGGTTCGATTCCTGCCTCGGGCATGGATGCGTCTGATGTCCTTAGGTTAGTTAGGTTTAAGAAGTTCTAAGTCTAGGGAACTGATAAGAAGATGTTAAGTCCCATAGTGCTTAGAGCCTTTTTTCTTTTTTTTTTTTTATTTTTTTTTTATTTATTAGAAGGTATCGGGGCTTCTCTCAGAGGTCCACCCAGTTTACGAGCATTACGCAAGTTAGCGAGCCTTGCAAGACATTGGGACGGTGCCGAATTGCAGGGACAGCGCTGCTGCACTGCTAAATAATAGCAACAGCTTCAAGGTCCTCACGGGGTATTAAAGGAGAGACGTAAACATGCAGCTTGCGGACCTGTGGCGGCACGTAGAGTAGAACTCTTGCACAAACGGCGGTTTGCAGCACCAGTCCTTAAGACGTCGGCACGTGGACCGAGCATCCGAACGTCGAGCGTGTCGAGTTCCTGACGTCATAACGCGGAGTAGCACGTTGGGGAGTCTTTCCGAACGTGTAGAGTAATATCTAGCAAGCCAGATATCCTGAACGTGCGTTTTAATGTGACCAGTGACACGGCAGAACGCCTCCTACGTCACGTGCACGCCGTTTCCCTTCGGTGCTGTGTTGCGAGGCGCCATATTGACTTGTAGTTGAAGCCCCTATGCCGTTTCTGAGCACCAGCGAACTGCTGAGCTCTCGAAAACTCGCCGTTAATTGAATGATACATTGTAATAAAATGAAGAGAAGCGTCGTATTCGTGGTAAAAGAATTATTGTAACTTGCGTACATGCCATTTGATGGCGACGGCATGTTGACGATCTATTAAAAGAACATTGTTCTTGGTACAATTTATTGTAATTAAATTTAAATGAGTGATACAGGTACGATTAAAGCTTTCAGGACATGGTAACAAGCTGGATAAGTGCGACCTATAGTAGTGGTCGCCTTAGCTTAATCACTCGGCTCTCAGCCGTGGTAGCGTGCGGGACTGTACCGCGCGCCAGCGAGTGCTCCGGGGAGTAGTTTACTTCCGTGTCGCGGTATTTGTAAAAAATGAGTCCATTACCAATGGCGCACCCTTACCGCCGTGCGGCGATCAAAGTAACCTTACAGGCCGAACATCCACGACCAAGAGCCTTTGAAGATGAACAGTTCATACGAGAGGATCTGCATTTGAACCCCCTGGACTTGAACGAAATATATTTTCCCGTCACAGGAAGTGTTGTACCCGTCAAGATGTCGACGTTGACGCTATGTGCTGAAGTTGTCCAACAACGTGTCGCCAGACTAAAATTTAAACACTCTGATGAACTTGTAGGTGCAGTGACTGTGGACCATGCAGAATTCGGTCTCTGAACACTGCAGGTGTTTGAGGGCTCATTCCAGGTGCCCCAGGAATAGTCATTGGAGCTTTCCAATCATATGACAATGCCTTGCATCACCTCGTGGAGAAGTGGCAAATACTTACGACCTACCCAGTGTTAAATGGAGTTTGGCAGATCAAAATTGAGCTGACGAAACGCATTCCACCATACCTGATGATTGGCAGAGTGTGGGCCATCGTCATGTAGGATAGCCAGCCTCGAAAGTGCCCAGGATGTGGCCAGGAAGGACATGTTTGGTCCAAATGTTTTGATACAGATACCACTGGGTAAAGTGAACCGACATCAACGTTCATGCCCCTATCCATCACCTACGCAATGGTAGCACAGAATCCTGCCACGCCATTTCAGGATACGCCTGAAGTCTCGTCAGTGCCACCCACTGCATTACAACACGTCGACGAGACCACCGTGGCATCAAACCCAGTGCTCGTACTGGGACCATCCAATCTCAGGACCTTGACGGACAGCCGTTCTTCAACCTTGGACTTCGAACTGGATGTCGTGCCGACTTCTGCCTTTATCCATACGGGTATAACATCGGATGATGGGCGACCACATTCTGATTCGGAACAAGACATTAGGAAACAGTGGTCGCCGACGAACACTCTCTGACGACACCCTCCTTCAGGTGGCCTCACGAGATGATGACCGGATGTGTGATGGTGACCTTCTATATTGCGTCCAGTCACATGCTGAGACCAGTCCTGACGCCTGTCCTGTGACAGATCCCCTCACAATCCAGAACACGTACTCTATGTTGCCAGTACACGAGGACGACATATCCCACACAGTTTTTGTCGCAGCATCTGCTTCCCCTGGTCTGACATTAAACGACTGTCACATGTCTTCGACCTCAGCATCCTGGGCTGATGATATTGAAGAAGAAATGGACCAGACCACCAGCATGTCTGAGTGAGAGCATCCCATGGAGGCGCCTGAGCCAGTACCTTGCTAGTTATCATGATCACTGTGGCACACCTGGTGGGTGTACACCTGCAGGATGATTCCATCACGCATTCTGCATCGACTGCAAGGGACTGTACATAGCAATATCATATGACCACAACGAATCTTGCCACCATCCGAGCCCTCACAAACCGGCCATGTTCCGAGGCCCCATTTACTCTGCAGATGTTGACATTGCACTCCTACAGGAGGTGTACATTGCTGACTTTCAAGTGCTCACCGGGTACGCTGCCCATGTTTCTCACCCCTCCGATACTGGTAGCAGGGTCGCCATCCTTTTACATGACGGGTTCCCTTCAGAAGATGTCACATACCTCCCCACTGCACGGGGTACGGCCCTCACCCTATTTGGCGTCCATATCATTAACATCTACGCACCATCTGGCTCTAGCCGGCGTCATGACCGACATACATTCTTCAAATGGTTCAAATGGCTCTGAGCACTATGGGACTTAACATCTGAGGTCATCAGTCCCCTAGAACTTTGAACTACTTAAACCTAACTAACCTAAGGACATCACACACATCCATGCCCGAGGCAGGATTCGAACCTGCGACCGTAGCGGTCTCGCGGTTCCAAACTGACGCGCCAAGAACCGCTTGGCCAAACCGGCCGGCGACATACATTCTTCGCTGAGTCGGTCACACCGCTCTTCACAGGCCCACAAGACGATTTGGTGCTTGTTGGAGACTTCAACTTGACACAAGGGCCCACTGACCAACTCCCACACCATCCACCTTGTGTGGCTCTCTTGGTGGTCATCGATCTCCTGCAACTCATTGAAACCGGGATCAACCTCCATGGAACCCTACTTGGTTACACATTTTACACCACACACCCATCAGACCACATAGATTCCATCTTTGTCATCCACACACTTGCTGATGGCACCCACCATGCAGAAGTCTGTCCCCTGGTCTTTTCAGAACATGAAGCATACATCTGCGATGTCACTCTTGCCCGACAGAATGTATGGCATAGTTGCCGTCTGTGGAAATTCAGTTTCGCCCAGCTGACCTCCGCAGACTGTCGCCATATGGTCGAAGATGTATGGGACGTCAGTGTGACGCCTATGACTCCACCTTATCTTGGGACTCTAGTGTGCAATGCTGCCCTTCTGTAAAACATTGATGAGCTATAGTAAGGAAGCCAAGGCATGGCATACTAATGGCTTGAACTTTTATTATTACATCCTTCATGACTGTGCGATGCTGCCTTTTCACCAGTCAGGCAGACAGTGGTACAAGGAAGAAAGGCACAGTTCTCCTTGATCTTGTGCTATCACCTAGAAGGCACTGTAGTCTGATCTCGGATCTCTAACAGTATTCCTCAAGAACTTCCATCGATGTACCACCTCCTCCAGGAAAGACAACGACGATGCAGGGCTGTGGTCCATGTCCTCACTGATGCGGAAGGCTACCGCCATGAGACCCAAAACACCATCGGCCAAGCTCTCCATTTTCATTTCGCCGGACTGTATGACGCAGCTGAACCGCATTCCGTGGAACTGATCACAGAGGTCACATGACTTACTGCAATCGCTCTCCTGGTGGAGGTAGCGAGTGAACTCCAGGAATATATGATCACTGATGAAGTACTCGTTGCTATCAAGGCAGGATCTGATAACAGATTTCCAGGGCCCAATGGTATCCCCCTCTAATTTTACAAAAGTTTTAACTCCTTGTTGGCTTCCAAATGGACAGCCACTGCACGAGAGCTGATGTTCCTGATGACATTGGTCCCTAACACCTTTCGTGTTGGCATCATTATCCCCATTCACAAACCGCAGGGGCGATCTAGCGTCCATGATTATCGACCAATCACGCTGCTCAACAGCGATATGACCATATTTGCATGGCTGCTGGCATCACGACTCAAGAAGGTCGCACTTTACATCACCTCCTGCGGCAAGACTTTTGCCTAGGAGGCGACAACAATAACCGTATATCCTTTGCCATTACCGAGATGTGATAGCATTTGTTCGTCACCAACGTCTCTCTGGTGCCCTGGCATTGCTGGACTCCAGCCAGAACTTCGATGGTATAGACCCCTCCTGTTTGTGGATAATTCTTCAACACATGGGTTTCTCCGGCGGTTTTGTCTCGGTAATTTTGCGCCTTTTGAGCAGCGCGGCCTCCAGAATCCAGTACAACGGCCGCCTCACACCGCCCCTGGTCATAGCACGACCTGGCCGGCAAGGCTGTGACCTTTCCACGATTTTATATGCTTTCGCTTTGGAACCCCTGCTTCAGGGACTGCGCCAAAGTTTGGAAGGTATGACGTTGCATGGGCATCGTTTCTGTTGCATGGGCTATGCAGACGACCGAGTCCTTTATCTGCACAGTGAGGATGAAGTTCGAGCAGTCCTGACATGGGTGGCGACTTATGGCGAACCATGGGGCAGCTCCCTCAACGTGTCCAAATACAAGGTTTTGCTCGCTGGTGAAGGCCTACCGCTAAGAAACGTCCCCGTCTCCCCCCCTCCCCCCTTTGCATCGCCACCATCATTTGATGTCTTTACACTGAATTCACAGCCAATCTCCGTCGCTCAGCGGCCATTAACGGTAGTCGTTTGCTACAGACCATCAGAGCTAGCCTTACAGATCACTGGCTACGAGCCCTCGATATTATCCAGTGCGCCTAGTATGTGAACATCTATCACGCCTCCCATACACCACATGTGGCTCAGGCCTGTTGATGCCACTGGGCTCCTTCGCCAGCTCAGGGACGTTATTCGCAGTCCCGTGGGACCGTGGTGGGGTGGGCCTAATAGATGTGCTGACCAGAGTGATGGCGCTGTACGTCAACTCCCAACTCAAACTCCGGGATCGTTGCCCACAGAGCCACACTGGACTCCTCTTCCAATACTTTGCGCCAGCCTCTTTGTTCCGGGACTTCAGTTATGTCTACCAGTCTTTACGAATTACACGTTTGTTTCGGATGAAAACAGTTTACAAAGCGTTAGAACGGTGCCGCCCGCCCAATTCCATCGACATTAAGTATCCCTAGCGTGTGTGGTGGCACGTATGGAAAGCTGTCCATGTCCGTTTTTTCGAATCGGACGTCCAATCAGTGTGGTATATCACAGTGAATGGCAAACAAATTAACCGACATCCACTGCATCGCATTCCTCTAGCCGACTCGCTCCTCTGCACCCACTGTGGAGTGGGCGACACAGACGACTATCGATTCCACTTTGGTCCAGCGTAAGACGTCTGGACACTTGATCCGCGCTTGGTAGCCGCGCGGTCTAGGGCGTCTTGTCACGGTCCGCGCTGCCTAGTGCATCTTGTCACGGTCCGCGCGGATCCCCCTGTCGGAGGTTCGAGTATTTCCTTGGGCATGGGTGTGTGTGTTGTCCTTAGCGTAAGTTAGTTTAAGTTAGATTATGTAGTGCGTAAGCTTAGGGACCGATGACCTCAGCAATTTGGTCCTATAAGACCTTACCACAAATTTCCAAATTTCTGGACACTTGAGCGGCGTATTTTGGCGTTTCTTACACGCCAAACACCCGCTCAGATCGCCACCCACACACTTTTATTCATGTAGGGGACTTTTTACGCCACCACCAAAACTCAGTCTGTGAACTGGATCTGTGGCCACACGATCCGTTACCTTTTTGATTCTGGTCATAAGTCAGGGCTAGTATATTGGAGTTATTTCAACGAACGACACAGCGTCCTAACACGCAACCCACGCTATCAGCATTACTTCTCCAATTTCTTAGGGAGCACCTTTAATGTCTGCCTCGCAGCTGGAACGTCCAAACCATGAGAAGTTGAAAACTGATGTGAACCTGAAACTTCCTGGCAGATTAAAACTGTGTGCCCGACCGAGACTCGAACTCGGGACCTTTGCCTTTCGCGGGCAAGTGCTCTACCTTCTGAGCTACCGAAGCACGACTCACGCCCGGTACTCACAGCTTTACTTCTGCCAGTATCTCGTCTCCTACCTTCCAAACTTTACAGAAGCTCTTCTGCGAACCTTGCAGAACTAGCACTCCTGAAAGAAAGGATACTGCGGAGACATGGCTTAGCCACAGCCTGGGGGATGTTTCCAGAATGAGATTCTCACTCTGCAGCGGAGTGTGCGATGACATGAAAGTTCCTGGCAGATTAAAACTGTGTGCCCAACCGAGACTCGAACTCGGGACCTTTGCCTTTCGCAGGCAAATGCTCTACCATCTGAGCTACCAAAGCACGACTCACGCCCGGTACTCACAGCTTTACTTCTACCAGTATCTCGTCTCCTACCTTTCGAGTCTCGGTCGGGCATACAGTTTTAATCTGCCAGGAAGTTTCATATCAGCGCACACTCCGCTGCAGAGTGAGAATCTCATTCTTTGATCTGAACCTATCCGAACCGAACAGAGCCGATAACGGAATCTACGCCCACTCAACGGAAGACACGCTTGGACCTGCTGGCCGTCGCAGGAACCGCTGCTCAAGGTGCTCATATATAAAACAAAAATAATAAAAAATAAATAAATGAAAATAAAAAATAAAATAAAATAGAAAATTAATTATGTTTAATTTTCACGAGTCCTCTGCGGTTTCCTTCCCTTTATTCTTTTCGTCCCTTCATGCCTGTAGGTTAGTTATCTGGGAGTAGGATTACATAGGGGACAACACCTGAAGTGGTGGTTTGCTTTTTTTTATGGCAAAAGTGGTGGTGGCAATTTTCCTTGGTTTTTTAAATCCCTTTCGTACTCCCCCGGAGAAAATCTAAAAAAAAACGATGTTATGTAAATATAAGTGCACTATTTTCCAAGCGTGAGTTTAATCTACAACTTTCACTACTTGCAGTAAGATATTTTGTCCTTTTTTCTTTTAAGTTTTGTAATTCATATGCTGTAGAGATTCAGCTACTGAGCAGGATCAGTGATCAAGGAAGAATGACCTTAGGGCTTTACTAAAAAGTGAAAATGATGAAATAATTCTTATCTTGTATGGAGAACTATTGTGAATTTGTATCGTACTATTTGTATTGGAACTTTTGAATATAAGCCAATGTCCGCATTGACTGGTCATGTACTTTCCTTTTAGCCTTATAATATTTGCACGGATGTTGAAGTTTTTACTTATGGGTACTGCAGACAGAAAAACCTGACTAGCCGGCCGCGGTGGTCGAGCGGTTCTAGGAGCTTCAGTCCGGAACCGCGTGACTGCTACGGTCCAGGTTCAAATCCTGCCTCGGGCATGCATATCTGTGATGTCCTTAGGTTAGTTAGGTTTAAGTAGTTCTAACTTCTAGGGGACAAGTCAGATGTTAACTCCCACAGTGCTCAGAGCCATTTGAAACCTGACTAGCACATGGTCAAGGGAGGAAAGTACGTTTTAATTGAGCCAATATAGGACATTTACGCCCGTCCAATTCATAAACAGTGTGATTTACGAGACAGATACCACCACTGGAGCGCGTTGCGATCGAGTATATGACGTTTGGGCCCACGTACCGTGTGCACAAGTCGCATCGTTCGATGAGCGCTCAGCAGCACGTTGAGCTCGGCACGCTCAACGTTCGACAGCAATGAGCGTGTGTCGATGGCTTTAGGCCGCGGTGGAAAAGGCCCCTGCTCCCGCGATAGTACATACTAACTGCGGAGAAACGCGGGCCCACACGGCCGCCGTCGACAGCACAGAATGGCCTGGCGCGACAGGTCGATTCTGGCACCCTTCAATCTACATCATGCTCATAAATTAAGAATAATTGAAGAATGTGATGCCACACAACATGACACTACACAAAACTGGCGCTAGCCACACAACATGACGCTATACAAAACTGGCGCTAATACCATAGGGACGTAGGGAACACACACGACACAGATCTGTAAGTCCACGGTATTAGTGATAAGTTGAGAAAACCGTCACGAAACACATGTGCTACAAAACGTCACTGTTTCCTGCGCATGTACCCCGACATCAATATGGGATATGCTCACGATGCACACGTACACAGGCCGCACAACGGGTTGGCATACTCTGGATCAGGTGGTCGAACAACTGTTGGGGTATAGCCTCCCATTCTTGCACCAGTGCCTGTCCGAGCTCCTAAAGTGTGCTAGGGGTTTGAAGACGTGCAGCGATACGTCGACCGAGAGCATCCCAGACGTGCTCGATGGGGTTTAGGTCTGGAGAACAGGCAGGCCACTCCATTCGCCTGATATCTTCTGTTTCAAGGTACTCCTCCAGAATGGCAGCTCGGTGGGGCCGTGCGTTATCATCCATCAGGAGGAAGGTTGGACCCACTGCAAAATGACGTCCGGATATACCTGTCCTGTTACAGTTCCTCTGTAAAAGACATGCAGGGGTGTACGTGCCCCAACCATGATATCCCACCTCACACAATCAAACCATGACCTCCATATAGGTCCCTTTCAAGGACATTAAGGGGTTGGTATCTGGTTCCTGGTTCACGCCAGATGAAAACTCGGCGAGAATCACTGTTCAGACTATACCTGGACTCGTCCGTGAACATAACCTGGGACCACTGTTCCAATGACCATGTACTGTGTTCTTGACACCAGGCTTCACGGGCTCTTCTGTGACCAGGGGTCAGTGGAATGCACCTTCCAGGTCTCTGGGCGAATAAACCATGTCTGTTCAGTCGTCTGTAGACTATGTCTGCAGACAACTGTTCCAGTGGCTGCAGTAAGGTCCCGAGAAAGGCTACCTGCAGTACTCGGAGGCCGTCTGCGGGCGCTGATGGTGAAATATCGGTCTTCTTGTGGTGTTGTACACTATGGACCTCCCGTACTGTAGCGCCTGGACGTTTCCTGTCTGTTGGAATCGTTGCCATAATCTTGAGATCAAACTTTGTCGCACACGGAGGGCCCGTGCTACGACCTGCTGTTTGACCAGCCTCCAGTCGTCGTAGTATTCTATCCCTCATAACGACATAACTATGTGTTCTTTGAGCCATTTTCAACACACAGTCACCATTAGCACGTCTGAAAACGTCTGCACACTTACTCGCTGCACCGTACCTCTGACATGCACCAACACACCTCTGCATATGTGGACTGCTGCCAGCGCCACCGTGCGACGAACGCAGGTCAAATGCACCGCATGGTCATACCCGTAGGTGATATAAACCCGCAAACCGCCCACCAGAGCTTTTTTTCGCCATGTATCAGCATTATCCTTAATTTATGAGCATGAGTGTATATGTTCGCTTCCAGGTATCTCAAAATGGCCTTTCATCCATACCATAATACTTTGTGATAGTTCCTCTGCACCCGATTCAAGACGTCAGTAATTACTGCAACTATGGAGTTCGTACAACTATTAAGATGAGTTCTAATCAGTTGTATGGCTGACATACTGTCAGGAATTATGGCTATTATGTCTTCTATGATCGTCTATGCGAATAGCAGCGCTTCCAGAATGGCTATCAGCTCGGCTATCATAATTGTGGAGTGTTGATCCAGTTTGTAGATATGCCTTGTCGTTTGCTTCAGCTTATCCAACAAACGCGACCATTGCCGTCACTTGGTCCCATCTGTGCACACCACGCACGCATCGGGGTAATGAGATACCAATTTCATTGCCGTTGCATTAACTGGGTCCGAGTTTTGACGCGTTAAGCTGGTCCTGCCATCAATCTGCAGAGGCGATATTTCGTTAAGGCCTGTTGTAATGCGGCGTAAGAGAACTTTTCCACACCTTGTGACTTAACGGCCTGGATCTCCATATATTGAGACATGACGGCTAGAAGTAGTGTATTTGGGCAAGATCTTTCGCACACAGTAGTGTGTTAATACCCGAATTTTTTCGTCATTGTGCCCATATTTGTCGAAAGAGAGCCACAAGAAGAATTTTTTTCCAGAGGACTACTATTCGTCGCAGCTTTAAAGCTGGTTGATTCGCTTTAGCTAGTAATGTGTTAGTGGTGACTGACATGAACTATACGCAAGTCTTTGTATTGCATACTGTCGAGTCTTTGGAGCAAGCTGTCTGATACTGATCCATAGCACATGTGCTCATAATCAAAATGTGCCCTTGTCAGGGACCGGTATAAAGTTATCGCTGTCCGCCGGTCAGTGCCCCACCATACTACAGTCGTAGCTCTGATGGAATTGCAGGCTTTTTCACGTCTAGTAATAATATGACGGATATGATGAGCGTACATTAGTATATCATCGATAATCATCCCACGATAGTGTGCTGCCGGCCGCTGTGGCCGAACGGTTCTAAACGCTTCAGTGCGGAACCGCGATGCTGCTACGGTCGCAGGTTCGAATCCTGCCTCGGGCATGAATGTGTGTGTTGTCCTTAGGTTAGTTAGGTTTAAGTAGTTCTAAGTCTGGGGGACTGATAACCTCCGATGTTAAGTCTGATAGTGCTTAGAGCCATTTGAACCATTTTTGATAGTGTGCTGTTTTCGCAATTGGAAAATTGTGTTGTCCCAGTTACATATTTTAGGGAAGTGGAATCCTGTGGCGAGTAAAGATCGTAAGAGTAGACTTGCTGTCAGAGGTTTCGAAGCCAATTTCTGTACACTACCCGTGCACACGTACGAGAGCGATGTGCATTTTCAAATGACAGGACTGAAAAGTACTCACTTCAGAATATATCCATATGTGGTCTGCGTATATTATATTTGGATGTCACTGGCAAACACGTCCTGAACGTCTGCAGTATAGAGACTGAATAACTAGAGAAGCAAGACTGATCCCTGCAGGAATCCTCTGCTAGATTCTCTGTGTCCGAATGTGGTCTGTGTTGCAAAATGATTGTCTTCCTACTGCTTAGGCAGCACACAGTATTACGAACGAGTCATTTTGTGATCTGAAGATTCTGCAATTTGTTTCCCTATGGTTGACAAGTGAAATGCAGTTAAATCCGTCTCTTTTAAAACGTTTTAGTAGCAGTGGAACTTGTTATTTCTTCATTTGAAAAAGTAAAGTCGGCACAAATATCTATGTACTTAGTATATAGCTACGAAAGAGAAAATACGTCATTTTGTGAGGATTTACTCACTAGTCATCTGGGTGAAAACATTATTACGACGTCTTAAACGGTTCCGGAAATATTTGAGGCTCAATCAGCCTATGTAACAACTGGTTCCATCTAGTGATACAACAGGCCCCATTGTAGGATAAGTTGTTACAATGTGCAGAAACGGAAATAATATCGAATGCTTGATATCTCGGGTGGCTGAACATAAGAAAAAAAATGAGATAAATTTATAATACTGGTGCCATTAAAAGGTGTGTCACGTCAAAACAGATCTAAAGCTATCTTGTACAAAACGTTACTGAAAAAACTATAACAACTAGACCTAGTCGGCACTACAACCACGATGACAGAATGAAACAACACAACCAAAACGAGATGCTGAAGGTACACTTCTGTACCAAAATGGGGATCCTGCTCATGCAGAGCAGCGTTCCCCACTCGGTATCATTTTCGTCCTCGGATTTCGAGGAAGCCGTGACAGTCTGTCCCGGCAGATAGTGAGCACGCCCTCGCTCGCTTCCTTTCTGCGGAGGAAGAATACGCAACTGCTGCCGAGTAAGGACTTTCACAGCAGAAGATTCCCAGCTCGCCAATCACAGTTAGCAGAGACAAGGGGAGGAGGAGCGTGTGAAACATTGGAAACTGTGGAACGACACCAAAGTCGCCTGTGCGTGAAGACATCGCACAGTCTTCATCAAGACATGTTCGCGGGATGCAGTGTAGGCCTTGTGCGTGTGGTAAGTCTCAGCATTAGCTACCGTCTTCATTTATCAGGCCCCTAATCCCTACCTAAATCACAAACACAATTCTCATCTGGCAGTAAAACACTGTTTTCAAGATAAAAAAATACACAGAGCTTTCTTTTCGGTGAATGAAACTGGTCAAATGGTTTCCAGTGAGCAAATTCCGTGCCTTAACTGTGACTCTGGGAAGTCTTTCAAACACCTGTCTACGGCTGTTATCAACTCTACATTGCATTTAAAACTTTCTCTATACTCCGTTCATCATAAGAATAAACTTCATGTAGACATTATACTATGTATTCTTCCTCGTTCGCTGGAGCCTCATCGGATTTCGTTTCATGTGGAGCGTAAGCGAAACTGTGTCGAGTACTGTCCAGTACGATAATGAGGTTACGTTTAATGCTGTGCTTTATGCGTACATCGATTCAGTGATAATTCGGGACAACAACAGTTACTGGCGCATTAAACTTTACAGCAGTGGCCAGCCACCTGGACCACCTAACCTGCAGTGATATGAACGACTGCAGGAAGGCCGTACAAAGGGACGAGCACAGAACAATGCAGCTTTAAATGTCATTTAATTTTTAAACAGAAAGAAATAATGGTAAAACTCAGGCGAGACGCTTCTTAAGTTATCTGATGGAAAACATAACATGCTCCTAATCATAGCTAACATAGTATTGTACACTACTGGCCATTAAAATTGCTACACCACGAAGGTGGCGTGCTACAGACGCGAAATTTAACCGACAGGAAGAAGATGCTGTGATATGCAAATGATTAGCTTTCCAGAGCATTCACACAAGGTTGGCGCCGGTGGCGACACCTACAACGTGCTGACATGAAGAAAGTTTCCAACCGATTTCTCATACACAAACAGCAGTTGACCGGCGTTGCCTGGTGAAACATTGTTGTGATGCCTCGTGTAAGGAGGAGAAATATGTACCATCACGTTTCCGACTTTGATAAAGGTCGGATTGTAGCCTATCGCGATTGGGGTTTATCGTATCGCGACATTGCTGCTCGCGTTGATCGAGATCCAATGACTGTTAGCAGAATATGGAATCGGTGGATTCAGGAGGGTAATACGGAACGCCGCGCTGGATCCGAACGGCTTCGTATCACTAGCAGTCGAGATGACAGGCATCTTATCCGCATGGCTGTAACGGATCGTGCAGCCACGTCTCGATCCCTGAGTCAACATATGGGGACGTTTGCAACACAACAACCATCTGCATCAACAGTTCGACGACGTTTGCAGCAGCATGGACTATCAGATCGGAGACCATGGCTGCGGTTACCCTTGACGCTGCATCACAGACAGGAGCGCCTGCGATGGTGTACTCAACGATGAACCTGGGTGCACGAATGACAAAACGTCTATTTTTCGGATGAATCCAGGTTCTGTTTACAGCATCATGATGGTCACATCCGTGTTTGACGACATCGCGGTGAACGCACATTGGAAGCGTGTATTCGTCATCGCCGTACTGGCGTATCACTCGGCGTGATTGTATGGGGTGCTATTGGTTACACGTGTCGGTCACCTCTTGTTCGCATTGACGGCACTTTGAACAGTGGACGTTGCATTTCAGATGTGTTACGACCCGTGGCTCTACCCTTCATTCGATCCCTACGAAACCCTACATTTCAGCAGGATAATGCACGACCGCATGTTGCAGGTCCTGTACGGGCCTTTCTGGATACAGAAAATGTTCGACTGCTGCCCTGGCCAGCACATTCTCCAGATCTCTCACCAATTGAAAACGTCTGGTCAGTGGTGGCCGAGCAATTGGCTCGTCACAATACGCCAGCCACTACTCTTGATGAACTGTGGTATCGTGTTGAAGCTGCAAAGGCAGCTGTACCTGTACATGCCATCCAAGCTCTGTTTGACTCAATGCCCAGTCGTATCAAGGCCGTTATTACGACCAGAGGTGGTTGTTCTGGGTACTGATTTCTCAGGATTTATGCACCGAAATAGCGTGAAAATGTAATCACATGCCAGTTCTAGTATAATATATTTGTGTAATGAATACCCGTTTATCATCTGCATTTTGCTTGATGTAGGGATTTTAATGGCCAGTAGTGTAATTAAAATCGATAGTGATGAAAATTCCTGACTTTAACAAGGATAGTTTTTCTGCATAAGCTACGAGCGGAGTAAAACAGCACTGCTGGGATTTCACCATGCAGTTAAATATTGACGCCACTAAAGGTACTCGTACTATAGTCAGTAGTCTGGTAATCTCTCAACTCCTTCCATATCGGACTCCGAGGAATACATTTCGGTAGTGCTACATTGATAACGAGGCGATCGGCAACGAAGTCTCAAGCAACCAAGAATTCCCCATTTCTTCCCCCTCTTTTATGGCGAGCTGTTCTGCATTTCGCCATCGTTCGGCAGTGGCATGTCACAAAACTTCGTGCATTAGTTCCAGTACCTTTGGCAGTTTAAATGCCTTGTTATTTCTCGCGACATATCCTTAACTTGGTTCTAGATCAATTCTGTGAGCTCAGATTTCAGTGTTAAGGTGACAACTGTAAAAATGCATAATTTGTACAGTGTGCTCGACGCCATAAAAATTAATGTTTACCATGTTTCTGCGACGCTTATCACTCTGGTTCGTGTGAGATCACATCTGTCCTACAAAACAATGGGCATATTCAAACAAACAGTATTTGATTTTTCATTTTTCTCCAAAAAATTTAACTGAGTAATGTTTTCTTAATTTCAACTATCTTTAAAAATCTCTTATAAAATATCAATAACTAAGACTGTGTATTTGCAATGAGACCAGTATTTGCGTGCGATATGTAATTAGAAAGGCTCGACCGTAGTAAATAGGTTTAAATGAATGTGGGTTACAGTGATGACGAGACTTGCGCCGAGCAGACTAGATCAAACCAGTTACTGGACTGAAGACCACGACAACAGTATTCCTTTCTGAGATATGTATCGCCTTCCCTTTGTTGTTGGTGACCGACTGCTACCGCTCACTACAGAGATTGCTGTTTAGTTTAGGGTGTGAAGTGGTGGACACACAAACCATCCACTGAAAAAACTTTGGACACGAAATCAGTGGAATTCACTTTTAAAACGATAAAAATTGGGGTTAAGAAATCAGCCAAACTCTGGTTTATGGTTGAATCCTTTTATTTGGTAAGCAGTGAGACTTTACTAAGGTAACATTTGGCATATGAAACGCACTTGGTTTATGGACTTACGTAAACCTTCTTGCGGATTTGTAAGGAATAATCACAAGATAGCGGGGCCACTACGCGCAACAAGACACTTCCTGTTTAAACAACAGCAATATAGGTCACTTGTTTCGACCAGCAGTCGCTCTCCGATCTAAATTCAGTACCAAAAATAATGTTGTCCATAGAGAACGAATATTCAGATTTTTGAAAGCTGTGGAACACTGCAGAAAAACTCTTTGGAGTTGTCGAAATATTCGTTGTTACATTAGTTTGTGGTCAATATTCATCAAATGCGGCATCCATCCTGTGAAACATTTCCTCCTAGGGAGTTCTCAGTGTGAAATGCACCGTACTCTATCGTCTGATTGGTCTACCGTGCAATGATAATCACGACCAGTGTTTTGCTTCTGTTAACGATTCTTGGCTGTAATGCCACGCTCGATGTGTAAAAATATTTGCTAATGTATCGCCCCCGTCTATGTTGAAGTTATCAGAGTTGCACCTCTGAGGATGTCTCCCGCAGGTTGGGACGAACCATCTGTAAACAGTTTTATACCACGGCCTCTCAGCTTGGAAGTTTCAACAGATGTCTCTGTTTCACTTTCTTGATTTGAAACCTGTGGATACAGTTTACGGTGATGATCTTGAATACAGGGATGACTACGTCTCAATACAGCTATCTCTATTCCTAACCGTCGAAAATGAAGTCCTAAAGTCGTTATTAACATTTCCGAAATGGAAATATTTTCTTCCGAAACTAGGAATTTTCTATGAGAACGGTATTCTAGTTTACCTGTTTCAATGAAACACAGCCAGCACAAGTAATTTCAAAAACTGCATGAAGAAAACCGCTCTATAAAGGAAATTTAAATAATCACTATGTTAGTCAAGAACTAATTGCATTAATGATTAAAACATTGATTATGGTCAATGAAATCAAACTAATTCCATTATTTTCCAAGGACGATTAGCAATATTTATACGAAATTAGCTTAACGCCCGCTGTTTCGCTCGTGTATGGCCTGTAGATATTTTTGTTTTTGTTTTTATTACATCGAATTTTTATGTTGTTGACAAATTGCAATACCTTCTAAGCTTTTCACGCTACTTAAGGCCATATAAGAATGGTTTTCTCCGAATGTACTTCTGACCAAAAATCGATTCTGATAGCTGAAGTCCAAAGTTTTTGTTAAACATGCCGTTTGCGCTCTTGTGGAGTTATTTCCATAGCAACTTTCATCCCCTCACAAATATTTCTTTATATCTAACCGAGAAGTGAAATACCAGCTTTCATAAATTTAACTTTAAAATTTTTGTAATGTAACGAAATATTTACTTAAAAACTTCCATCCCCTGTTACACTCCTTTAGAGGTTGAATTCCCAGAATCCCTGAAACACATTTTTTTATTTCTAACCAAGAAGTCAAATACCAAGCCCCACAGATGTAGCCTTAAGAAAAAAGGTTTAAATGCCTCTAAGCACTATGGGACTTAACATCTGAGGTCATCAGTCCCCTAGACTTAGAACTACTTAAACCTAATTAACCTAAGGACATCACACACATCCATGCCCGAGGCAGGATTCGAACCAGCGACCGTAGCAGCAGCACGGCTCCGGACTGAAGCGCCTAGAACCGCTCGGTCACAGTGGCCGCCTAGCCTTAAGAATACTTCAGTAGTTCTTTGGTAATTGTTTATTTCCAATCTTTTCGCCCACTATTTTACGTCCTTAGTGACTGAATTTCCAAAAATTGCTGAAACACGTATTTTTTTACTTCTGACTGAGAAACCAAATACCAGTCTTCGTAGTTCTGGCTCTGGAATTCGTTTAATAGCAACATTCTTTAAAAAGCTTCTCATCCCCTGTTTCACCCCTTTGGAGTGGAGTTTAGGACAACCCCTTTAAAAATCCCTAGTGGTTTGGCCTGGGCGATGATGAGCCAGTGAATTTCTAAAAACAGTGAAACACTATTTTTTTCATCTCTAAAAGCGTATCCAAACAGCCACTTCCAAAGATTTAGCTTCAGAAATGTTTTAGCACTGAAATATTTTTATAAAACATTTCACCCCCTTTAGGGGTTGAATTTCCAAATGCAGTGACAGGCGTATGTTTTATTTCTTACAGAGACGCCAAATAAAAATTTTCATAGTAGCTTCAAAAATGCTTGCATAAAGAAATATTTCACAAATACTTTCGTTCCCCGTTACACACCCTTGGGGTTGGATTCCCAAGATCAGTGAAACATGTGTTTGGTTATTTCTAATTGAGAAACCAAATTTAAATTCTCATAGATTTAGCTTTAAAAATGCTTTTATAATAAAATATTTTCATAAAAAATCTCATCCCCTATTTCACCTGAATTCCCATAAACACTGGAACGCGTATTTTTTTATTTGTAACCGAGAAGTCAAATACCCATGTTCATAGATGGAGCTTTAAAAATACTTAAGCAGTTCGTTACTAGTCGTATATTAAAAAAAAATGCTTTCACCCACTATTTCACCGCAATAGGTTTAAATTTCTAAAAAATGCTGAAACACGTATTTCTTTATTTCTGACCGAGAGCCAAATACCAATTTTCGTAGGCCTAACTTAAAAATAGCCTTAAAGCGACATTTTTTCAAAAAACCCTTCATCCCATATTTCACCCCCGTAGGGTTGGAATTTCGAAAAATCCCTTCTTAAACGACACCTGCAATATAAGATCCACACCTTCCCCAAATTTCAAGTTTCTGTCCTTAGTGGTTTTGGCTGGGCTATGATGAGTCAGTCAGTGAGTCAGGACACTGCCTTTTAGATATAGAGACTGAAGTTACATTTTTATGTGTTGACATCCAGGAACCATATACCGAGCGGGGTGGCGCAGAGGTTAGACACTGGACTCGCATTCGGGAGGACGACGGTTCAATCCCGCGTCCGGCCATCCTGATTTAGGTTTTCCGTGATTTCCCTAAATCACTTCAGGCAAATGCCGGGATGGTTCCTCTGAAAGGGCACGGCCGACTTCCTTCCCAATCCTTCCCTAATCCGATGAGACCGATGACCACGCTGTCTGGTCTCCTTCCCTAAAACCAACCAACCAACCAACCGAACCATATAAGTGGAAGAGATTCACTGCTGCGCATTTACTTCTACAGCCATAGCCGGCCGCGGTGGTCTAGCGGTTCTGGCGCTGCAGTCCGGAACCGCGGGACTGCTACGGTCGCAGGTTCGAATCCTGCCTCGGGCATGGGTGTGTGTGGTGTCCTTAGGTTAGTTAGGTTTAAGTAGTTCTAAGTTCTAGGGGACTTATGACCTAAGATGTTGAGTCCCATAGTGCTCAGAGCCATTTGAACCATCTACAGCCATACTCCGCAAGCCATTTTACTATGTTTGGCGGAATACACTTCTGATGTCACTATCGTTTCCTCATTCCCCGTTCCAAGGCGCGTAGGAAGAATGATTGCTCTGTATTCATTGCAAATCATCGAATTTTCTCCTTGTGATCATTGCGCGATCACGTGTGAGAGGAAATAATATGATGTCATTTCTTCCTCGAAAATACTATTTAAATAGTATGAAATGAAATGAAATGATAGTGTGGCATTGCTGGTCGGGGCACCCTATCTGGGGAATCCCGCCGTCTGGCGCAACTCATTTTCGTTGGCAGCGCTGCGGTCATTTTCGCGTCGACGATGAGCGCAACACAGCACCCAGTCCCTGAGTGGATTAAATTCCAACCCGGCCGGGATTCGAACCCGGGCCCCATGCATGGCAGTCAGCCGCACGCACTGACCACTCGGCTATGGAAGCGTAAAGTAAGTCTCTGCTTGACACAACGAGTGTTCCGTAGCGTCTGCCTTATGGAGTTTGACGAACGTCTCCGTAATACGTCGGCGC
Source organism: Schistocerca cancellata (assembly GCF_023864275.1). Taxonomy (NCBI): domain Eukaryota; kingdom Metazoa; phylum Arthropoda; class Insecta; order Orthoptera; family Acrididae; genus Schistocerca; species Schistocerca cancellata. The sequence continues at coordinate 147,169,829 of NC_064631.1, read as the reverse complement.
CTGCTAAACGATCCCATCAAGAAACACCCCGTCCTTTGTTAGATTTCATCAATTTCCTTTATTAGTCCAACCCGGTAAGGATCTCAGACTGATGAGTAATACTCAATAATCAATCGAACAAGTATTCTGTAAGCCACATCTTTCGTGGCTGAATTACATTTCCGTAGCATTCTTTGGGTGAATCTCAGTCTGGCGTCTCGTTTTCCTACAATTTGTTTCATCTGAACATTGACTTAGGTCGCTCCAGATGGTTACTTATTTACTGTACGGACAGTATACTAGGATTTCGCTATCGATCTCCGTCTTTTCGCCTGCCAATGAAAGGTTTCAATGATGTTCTCCGTCTCATGTAAAACCACCGGGTATTTATTGTATATACAATGGTTAGTGAAAATTTAAAAAGATTGAAACAACTCAATATTGTGCACACTTTTAGAATAATTCTGAAACCTCCCCTTCGAATCTAAAGAAAGACTGTGCTGGTAAACTACGTTATTTGATACAGAAACAGCTGAGTAAAACTGAACGTACTCATTCAGTTTTCTCTTTAGTGATTCTGATCATTGCTAAACTGACACACAATATTTTTGCGCAACGCAATCTGACTTTCAGTAATCCCTACAAAAGAATAGCCCTGACTAACAATAACCTATATCCTTCATGAATCACTTACCTCACAAAAATCTTTGTTACTCGAACTACTGCAATACAGCGAGCGCCAATACTGCCAGCTAAATAAAAGATCCTAACTACTGAAGGCACTAACTACTGATAGGCATATAGTTAGCAAATGAAAGATTTTGATAGAGAACAAACAATGTATTTACCTTAACAGTGTTCAAAAGTCATAACATATTTATAAATTTTTGACATTTATTTTGACAAATTTCCTTTTCTGACGAACACATATCCAAATCGTCCTCTTATATTAACATTTCAAAACTCTGGCGTCTGTCTCCCCACATCCACCATTGCAGGCGGCTCACCTCCATCAGCCCAACGCTACGCGCTGTTCACATCCAGCTGCCCAACAACACTCCACTAGCGAATATTCCAACAATGAGCCCAACCAGCCACAGACTGCTCACAGCACAGTCAGTGATTTTCATACAGAGCGCTACGCGGCGTCACCAACATAAAAACCTAAACAGCCCACTTACAATTCAAATAAGAAACATGAACCGTGCAACATTAAAGGATCAGACTCACACGAGTAAAAGTATTACTCAGCCACACACAAGTTAACGACTAATGAATTTATTTTAAGAATGGTCGTAAGTATAAATTAAGTGTATTACGTAGCATTAATAGCACCTCTTGAACACTCACATAGCAAAGGTGATTAATGTACAAGCACCCTTCCGAAAGTACCACCAGAAAGAAAGTGTGCTTGAAATCAAAATAATAACAGATTCAAGTTTTCCAGAAAACTATAATCACCTTTTCTCACAAGCAAACCCTTCGAGTGCGAGGTTGCAAAAGGCCAGTGATGTCCACGGCATTCGACGCCCCACATCTTGTCTGCCATGGAACCACAACTCTGGATGCCAACGGCCACGGGGGGAGGGGCAGGAAGTATCCAATGTTGAACACCATATGAGCGTAGGAAGCGTCATCGAACTGTTTAGTAGACGAGTAACAACAGTGCTACAGTGCTAGTGGCGTTGATACAAAGCAGAAAAATGGCAACGGTAAACAAAGCAAACATTGCATTGTATCTACAACAACAGTTGCCGAAGCTGAAATTTCATCGGAAAGGAACCCAAGAAATCTTGCAGAGTCAGAAAAATGTGGCAGATGTAATATTAGCGTTTGTGCAAGATGAATCAGTGGAATGTGTGGTGTCGTACACGCTTCACTGTGCGGGCAATGTACATAAGGAGTACAATGATGACGATACGCGCTTAACAAGTGAAAGTGATACTGAAACAGGTGTCGAGCTCTCCAATTCATCATTCCGTCGGACAGAAAGCCACAAATCTCGTTTCCTGTGAAACGTAGTAAAGGACAATCGCTGTCGAACGTGCGGATAATAAATATAATTACGTACATGGAAGATCGTCCGCAGCATAGCAAAAAATAAATTATCAACAGATTCTGAATAAGTCTGCAGCGGTATGACCGTGTAGGGCATAAGAAAAACTATGAATATTCAGGGGAGGACAAGACGCACTTGTTACAAAAACTGGTGCTTGGGCGTTTCAAGGATGCTTGATACAGTTTACAAAACGTGCATGATAGTGGTCTTCGACGTTATGCACAGCAAACCCGGCGCGCGCTGTGTATTACAATGATTTCAAGGAGAGCAGTGTGTGGTTGCGCAACTTCAAACAATGCTACAGAATTGAAAGATGTAAGATAACTAAATTTCAAACAAAGCGTCAGGTTGACGATGCACAGCAGACTGCTGAAACGCCAACAAAATTTGTAGATAAGATAAACAAAATTATTCCATCGTTTAGTAAGGAATCTGTTTACAACTCCGACCAACCGGGATTTGAAGAAGAAATGCATTTCAAAGCAATACTGGACTTAGAGAGTTGTATCGTGATCAATTAGCATCATATACAATTATACTGACTGTTAATCTCTGTGCTAAATTGGCTAGAAAATTATTTATTGTGCTGCGAGAAGTTTGAGGTGCTCTGTCCCCTATTATTCTTTCTCGTGTGCGTAATTTTGCAAGGGCTGCAGTGAATATTTACTACAGAGCAAGCAAGAGTGGGAAAATAGGCGTAAGAGAACTGCAACTGTGGTATGAGCATTGATTTTGGCCAATATATCAGGTCAAAATAATTTTCTTTTGCTTGATTTCTGGTCGGCGTATAAAAATCACACTCATTTAGAGCAAGCTATCCCTCCGGAAAAGCGCGCAATTCATACCACAAATTCAGCCTATTGATGTCTGTATTTTCCGTGTCAATAAAGCATATTATCGCACTATCTGCAACTACGCCTCAAAGCATAGCCAGTTTCACCATAAGCTCCACGACTAACTGTTATGCATTCGGTTGCATGCCATTACATTCCATCAGTTCTCATGATCCCGTTACACCAATATCATTCTGTATGCATTATTTAACAGTGGATACCTAGCTGAGCATCCTGCACGGTTTGTAACTGCCAAGGAGTTTGTCTTAGATCTTGATGGTGCGAACCTTTGTGTGTTCACTATCGTGAACCATTTTTCATTCGGCGTTCATGGTACTAGTTAATGGTTTGTTTTGAAAATTTCTTTATTGTCGACGATGTCCATTTTGTGAAGTGTATTACTAGGGCTGGAACTTTAATAGTGGCAACTATTTATTTACAGATCGTACAGCATAGATACGTGTTTCAAAGTTTTACTCACCTTTAAAGTAGTCACCAGCATTGTGTATAACCTTTTGCAAGCGATGTGGAAGTCGTAGGATACTCTTAGCAGTGCCAGTTGTGTTGACAGTTCGAGCGGCGCGGTCTACTGCCCGACGAATTTGTAGCAGTTCTGAAGCGAATGACGTGAAGTGTTTCCTTCAGTATTGAAATCGAGTTGAACTCACGAGGGCTTAAGTCAGGGGAGTGCAGTAGGTGGTATAGCACTTAGCAGCCCCATCAGTCAAGCAAATCAGTAACAGCTTGCACTGTACGTGCTTGAGCGTTTTCCTGCAAAAAAAATAATGGCAAAGTCCTGCAGAAAGTGTCATCACTTCTGTCTCTATGCTGTTTATTTTTGGAACACAAACTACGAGCAGCTTAGATACAGAAGTGATGATACTTTCTGCAGGACCTGACCATCATTTTGCAGGACAATGCTCAAGCACGTACAGTGCAAGCTGTAACTGATTTGTTTGACTGATGCGGCTGCTAAGTGCTATACCACCTGCACTTAGGTTTTTATGTTGGTAACGCCACGTAGCGCTCTGTATTAAAATCTCTGACTGCCCTGTGTGAATTCTGTGGCTGGTTGGACTCGTTGTCGGAAGTTATTCGCCAGTGTAGTGATGGGCAGTTGGATGTGAACAGCCCGTAGCGTTGGGTTGTTGGAGGTGAGCAGCCAGCAGTGGTGGATGTGGGGAGAGAGATGCCAGAGTTCTGAGATGTTAATGTGAGCAGACGATCTGGACGTGTGTCCGTCAGAAAAAGGAAATTTGTTAAACTGGTTGTCAAGAATTTATATATACTATAACTTTTGAACACTATTAAAGCAAATACATTGTTTGTTCCCTATCAAAATCTTTCATTTGCTAATTATATGCCTATCAGTAGTTAGTGCCTTCCGTAGTTAGAATCTTTTATTTAGCTGGCAGTATTGGCGCTCGCTGTATAGCAGTAGTTCGAGTAACGAAGATTTTTGTGAGGTAAGTAATTCATGAAGGGTATAGGTTATTGTTAGTCAGGGCTATTCTTTTGTAGGGATTATTAAAAGCCTGATTGCGTTGCGCTAAAATATTGTGTGTCAGTTTAGAAATGATCAGAATAAGTAAAGAGAAAACAGTCTCAGTAAGTTCAGTTTCACTCTGGAGTTTGAAAATCAAGTAACGTACAAGTTTTACCAGCACAGTCATTCTTTACATTCAAAGGGGAAGTTTCACACCTACTGCACTCCTCTGACTTAAGCCCTCGTAAGTTCAACTCGATTTCTAAACTGAAGGAAACACTTCACGGCATTTACTTCAGAACTGCAACAAATTCGTCGGGCAATAGACTGCGACGCTCGAAATGTCAACAAACTGGCACTGCTAAGAGTATCCTACGACTTCCACATCGCTGGCAGCGGGTTATACACAATGCTGGTGACTTCTCTGAAGGTGAGTAAAACTTTGAAACTCGTATCTATTTTGTACGAGCTGTAAATATATAGTTGCCACTATTGAAGTTCCAGCCCTCGTACATATATCCCGTAGAAGTTTTATCTCTGCACCTCCTATACACTAATTTTCTGTCGCCTTCCTGAAGTGCATGGTGAATCATTAGAAGCTAATATTTTTTCTGCCATAATTGTCGACACAACGCTTTCAGATGAGCCTCACTAAAGATTGAACTTGCGACCTTGCACTCAAGGGGTTCCTTGTTAGATCAATCCTGATACAATATAACACTACACAAGAATCACTAAAAGCACACTAATCTAATAATGATATCTGATGAAAGTGTTGATAGAATAGTAAATCACTGTTTTGTCTCATTCACATGTCTTGGTACCGGATACATATAACTCGGTATAGCAGTAAAACTAAACCCTTTGTAAACGAGTGAACTTCGTGTACTATGCCTAAAGCAGCTCTATATTGGACACTGGGTAAACAAATGTTTTAGACTGTTATTTATTGTTTTGATGTTGTCTTTTGAAATCAAATTTGTGGACATGAACATTTAATAACACTGCACTACTATATCACACCTGATAATATTAATTGTATCAACATTTAAGTGTCATTTCAGTAGGTTCTAAACGACTATAAATCGAAATAAACGATCAGTATCTATCTTTTCCAACACTCTTTCTTTCTCTCCTGATTAATCATCTTTCTGTTTGTATTTCAAAATAAATTTCCATATGTACACTGAAAAAGTTCTGTACTAGTGGCAAAGAAATGATAGAACGGAATTTCCTTACATTTATTACGAACTGTCAGAGATAGTTCTTGGGAGAGCAGAACTTTACGGACTTAATGACCAAAATTTTCAGTTCCTATCACAGTTGCCAGCTATTGCACAACTGGCAGTTATGGTATTCCTTCTTTTCCCTCTTTTCGTTTTGATACCTTATTTCTTTTGTATGAACAGTTCGTAATATTTTTAATTTATTTATCACATATAAATTACATAGTTGTGTGCCGTGTCGCCTCTGATTTTGTACTTGGGCAACTGTAACAATAAAATACTTCGTTGGTCCTCTACGAATATGGTTCTGGGAGCATAAAATTCTTTTGTGTTACTAAGCAACTGTATAACGAACAACTTAAATTGGAATATTATGGGGAAGGCGAAACAAAGATTGCGCTTTGTTGACAGAACACTTAGAAGATGCGGCAAACCCACTAAAGAGACAGCCTACATTACACTTGTCCGTCCTCTGCTGGAATATTGCTGCGCGGTATTGGATCCTTACCAGGTAGGATTGACGGAGGACATCGAAAAAGTGCAAAGAAGGGCAGCTCGTTTCTTGTTATAGAGCAATAGGGGTGAGAGTGTCACTGATATGATACGCGAGTTGGGGTGGCAGTCACTGAAACAAAGGCGGGTTTCTTTGCAGCGAGATCTATTTACGAAATTTCAGTCACCAACTTTCTCTTCCGAATGCGTAAATATTTTGTTGACGCCCACCTACGTAGGAAGAAATGATCATCATAATAAAATAAGAGAACTCAGAGCTCGAACGGAAAGATTTAGGTGTTCCGTTTTCCCACGCGCCATTCGAGAGTGGAACGGTAGAGAGGTAGTATGAAACTGGTTCGATGAACCCTCTGCCAGGCACTTAAGTGTGAATTGCAGAGTAACCATGTAGATGAAGATGTAGAACACATAGAAGACATAGAAAGGGTGGCCAACTATCCTGTATATCCCGAGAAATTCTGTATGTTAACTTAATTTGGACGAAAATCCCGAGTCCCATATTTTTTAGATATTCCCATATTTTCAGAATTCCCGCTATTCATTAACTTAGAAAATGATTGCTTTGATTTTCTTTGTCACTTCTTTTTTTTTCTTGTACTCCCCTGTCCAATCGATGAATTTTTGGCTCGACAATATGACTTCCGGTGTTGTGTCGGCCCGATGTGTGACAAGTACTGTATTGCTCTTTCACTATCCTCAATTTTTGTAGTCGTGTTTTGAGAGGGCAACGTGTACCAGTTAGGCATTGAAATATTTTGTAAAGAGTTAAAGAGGAGTGAAGCACGTGGAGAAGAAAACTCACCAAGGAAGAAAATAAAAAAGTTATTTGTGTATTGCACTAATTGGGAGGAAACATACTGGTGGATTGCACATGTAAAGAATAATCGTCATAAAGCATATTGCTCTTTATGCAAGAAGGATTTTAGTATAGGACAAGGTGGGGCAATACAGACTGATTTCCAAATTCGAAAACGTTGGGTAAGTGGTATAAATTATAGGCTTGTAGTCATTATTTATTTCATGTTATTCATTTCGTAATCTAGGAAATGCATCAGGGACTGAGCACTTATTTTTAATTCTCGATAGGCCCCAAAGAGAGGGAAAGGAAAGTCAAGGAGATAAATATTTATGGCTATTTTTGCATTTCTGCAAAGAACAGGGATTCTCCTAAATCATTTTTTGAATATGTAGGAATGGAATGGAATGCAATTCTGACACATTCCTACCAGGTAGTTAACCGAGCTGTTGAAAGAATAATTAAAAACTGGGAACTCATAAGAAGTTATTTTAGAAGCAGCAATGACTGTCACGAAGTATTGGACAAATATTTCAGTGACTGCAGTGACTCAGAAAAGGAGCTAATATTACAGTCATATTTACTGTTTTTTTTTTCATATTACTACTACTACTACTACGTGATCAGGCGCAGTGGACCGCACGCATCTACAAGTTTCCTCCTCCAGTGTATCCTGTCCATTGCTGCTATCCGCCATTCGTCCACATCTATTGACATTTGTTTTAAATCTTCATGGAGTCCATCCCTCCAACGCTTCTGGGGTCTCCCTGGCGGTCTCTTTCCTGTAGATGTGAGATCCAGGAGCTTTGGCCGGCCCACTGCATTCGTTTGGCTTTGACAGTTCCTGCTATGTTGGGCTGCTGGTATAGTTCCTCAAGCTCTTGGTTGTATCTGATCCTCATAAGATATTTTTTTTTATAAGAAGTTATTTTTATGTAAGAAGTTATATCATATAAGAAGTTATTTTTATAAGCAGCAATGACTGTCACGAAGTATTGGACAAATATTGGTAACGTGATAATGAAATACTTAAATAAACTAGAATGTACTAATGTGAGTATAAAAAAGCTTTTGAAATATTAAAAACTGTAATTGGTAAAATAAATCAAAGAATATGTCAAATTTTTTAGTGGTACTACAAACAAAATGGTAAATGAATTGACTTGTTCCAGGGCAGTTATCGAGAGAGACTATAGATTTATATTCCACTTTACTTGAATATGTCGACGAGCATTTCAAATTTGGTGGTACTTGGTAGAATGTTGCATACCATTTACTTTAGTATCTGAACTTAAATTTAAGTTCATTCACAAACTTGTGGAACTTCTTCAGGTTGAAGTTAATGAAGATGCTCTGTGTGGTATTTACCAGTTCCTATGATGTTTTAAAAATGCCATCTCTCACATCTCTTAGGAAGGAAATGATTATAAAAATAGGTTTATGTTTCCACTTCTTTAAAAAATAGAAATGTCAATTTACCCCATCCTTTAAAGGTATCTGGATTTGTTTTCAGTGCACCTGGATCAAATGCAGGTACAGAAAGAATTTATTCGGTAATGAATAATAAATGGAGTGACTCACGAAAAAAGAGCAGTGTACATCTAATAAAAGCAAAACACCAGGTTAGTGTAAATTTTGAATATAGTTGTCAGGAATTTTTCACAGAAAGAGGCATGATGTGGTGCCAGAAAGCCATCAGTAATGAAAAGACAAGGATTTACGAGGGCTGGGTCGTGAAATAAAAACCACAGTGAAAATTAAAAATTTTTTATTCGCTACAGTCAGCCAAACCTTCGAACTATCTCTCTAAATAGTCACCACTCCGACTTAGACATTTTTCGTGGCGTTGTAAAACTTCCCAGTACCATTGTCACAGAAAGCACCACCTGTGCTTTCCGCCAGTGCTCTACGCTGGTCTGCCTTTCGTTGTTTGCGCCAAAATGTTGATTCCATAGCCAGCGGTTCATGTGAGACAGGTGAACAACGGACGGAACCAATTAAGGGCTGTATCGTGGGAGATCAAACACTTCCCATCGAAAACGCTTCAGGAGCGCCCATGCAGAATGCGACTGCGATTTGTGTTGAAGAAAGAAACACATAACATTTATGTTATGCTGGCTGCATTGCTGCAGGCAAAATCTCTCACCAGATCCACATACTTGCCGGGAGACACTGTTGTTTTAGGCATTTCTACTTGATCACTTTGCGCTCTGAACTGTAAAGAACGACGTGAAGCGACCGATAGGCACACTAAAGACACTGCACAACACATCTGTGCAAAGTTCCATCGGATTTTCACAGTGGTTTCCATTTCGCGCATAATCGGACCTTACTTTCCGAATACGCCTCATAAATTCCTGTAGGTGTAATTCGTTAAGTGTTGACCCTGTGTTCCAGTGCGTTTTTTTCTTTATTTTTTTGTATTGCAGGCATGCATGTAATCAGCCTTTTCAGTAGTTGCAGGGGCAGCAGTCTGGATGTGATGTGGTCTTGTAACATCAACCGATATGCCCTTGCTGTTCAAAAAATGGTTCAAATGGCTCTGAGCACTATGGGACTCAACTTCTGAGGTCATTAGTCCCCTAGAACTTAGAACTAGTTAAACCTAACTAACCTAAGGACATCACACACATCCATGCCCGAGGCAGAATTCGAACCTGCGACCGTAGCGGTCTCGCGGTTCCAGACTGCAGAGCCTAGAACCGCACGGCCACTTCGGCCGACGCCCTTGCTGTGCTGGCACTGCGAACAGCTGAAAGCTAGGGATACTGCAACTGTAATTTTTCCCGAGGGCATCCAACTCTATTCTATGGCTAAAGGTTGATGGATTCCTCTTGGGTAAAATATTCCGGAAGTAAAATAACCATTGATCTGGATCTGCGGGCAGGGACTACTCAGGAGGATGTCTAAATCAGGAAAAACAAAACTGGCGTTCTACGTATCGGAGTGTGGAATGTTAGATACCTTAATCGAGAAGGTAGGTTAGAAAATTTAAAAAGGGAAATGGACAGGTTGAAGTAGATAAAGTAGTGATTAGTGAAGTTCGGTGGCAGCCGGAAAAGGTCTTTAGGTAAGGAGAAATTAGTGTTATACGTACAAAACCAAATAGGGATAATGCAGGAGTAGGTTTAATAATGAATAAGAAAAGAAGAATGCAGGTAAGCTGCTATGAACTGCGTAGTAAATGCGTTTTCGTAGCCAAGATAGACACGAGTCCCATATCCATCACAGCAGTACAAGCTTATATGCCTACTAGCTCCACAGATGATGAAGACATTGAAGAAATGTGTGATGAGATAAAAGAAATTATTCAGACATTTAAGGGAGACGAAAATTTAATTGTGATGGAAGACTGGGATTCTATAGTAGGAAAAGGAAGAGAAGGAAAAATTGTAGGTGAATATGGACTGGGAAAGGAATGAAAGATGAAGCCGCCTGGTAGAATTTTGCACAGAGCATAATTTAATCATCGCTGACATGTGGTTTAAGAAGCACGAAAGGAGACTGTGTTTGTGGAAGAGACCTGTAGACACCGGAAGGTCTCAGATTGTTATTTAATAGTAAGACAGAGATTTCAGAAGCAGATTTTAAATTGTTAGACATTTCCAGGGGCAGGTGTCGACTATGTCCACAATTCATCGATTATGAACTGTAGATTAAAACTAAAGAAATCGCAAAACGTTAGGAAATTACGGACATGGGACGTAGATAAGTTGAAAGAACCAGAGATTTTGCGGGTTTCAGAGGGAGGATCAGGCAACGATTGACCAGATTAGGGGAAAGGAATACCACAGAAGCTTTAAGAGACGAAATAGTGAAGACAGCAGAGGATCAAATAGGTTAATAGACAAGGCCTAGTAGAAGTCCTTGGATAACACAGGAGATATCGAATTTAATTGATGAAAGGAGAAAATATAAAAATGCAGAAAATGAAAAGGCAAAAGGGAATACAAATGTTAAAAAATGAGACTGACAGGAAGTGCAGCATAGGTAAGCAGGAAAGGCTAGAGGACAAATGAATGGATATAAAAGGATATAGCACTAAACCACTAGGGTAAGATAGATATCGCCTACAGGAAAATTAAGAAAATCTGTGGAGAAAAGGGAAGAAGCAGCTATATGAATATCATGACCCCAGATGGAAACCAGAGACGTAATACAGCCAGAAGAATTTGATGGGAACCATAGACATGATACAGCCAGAAGAATTTGATAGAGCACTGGAAGACCTAAGTCGAAACAAGGCCGCGAGATTAGATGACATTCCGTCAGACCTGTAGATAGCCTCGGGAGAGCCAGCCATGACAAAACTTTTCCGTCTGGTGTGGAATACCCTCAGGTTCAAGAAGAGTACAATAATTCCAATATCAAAGAAAACATGTGCTGGCAGGTTGTAACCTCCCCCTCACTTACCGACCTTAATGACAGTGAAAGATGAAACCGCGTGTACCTAATGGGAGTTTTGGAAAAGCAATCGTCACCGAAGTTAAGCTGTCGGTAAAGAGGGAGGAAAGGGTTACATCTAAATGAAAGGAAATGTGCTAATGAAACTGGTGGAAATTAATTTTGAAAAGGGGTAAAGTTAATAAAGAAAGTAAATGTGCAGCCGTTACGTTAACAATTAACTAGCGGTAATTAGGTATTTGAGATTTGGGGGAAATCACGGTCGCCAGTCCTAAGGACAATTACTATAGTAACTGAAAAAGAAAGGTTATTACACATATGATTAGCACTAGAAGCGTGGCAACTGAAGGTTGACACGTGTAGTGTGAAAACTGAAAGTTTGTCAGAAGTAATAAATTTCGCTACACCCTGACTTAATTTAGCAAAGAATTAATAAAACCGGAAAATCGAAAGTTAATTTAGTGACTGAAGTTAATAGTGAGCTTTCTTTCTGAAGCACATCGAAATTCAGTAAAATACGGTTAGTCTTGGACTACCTCAACAATCATTTCAAAAAACTACTTGAATCTACGCAATTTGGAAATAAGAGATTTAACTTTGAACTTGAATTAAATGATTCTGAACAATTAACAATAGTAAAATTTAGTACGTACCAAGCTGAGCTGCAATCACAGGTAAGCTAAAATACGATAACAAAACTCGCACTCTTAATTTGTGCTTGTGTAATCTGAATATTGTAGCCAGCTAACTGAACTTTGAAATAAAAGCAGTGAAATAGAATTAGCTATATTACTTTAGTGCTGGCGTTTAAATTTCAATGACACTCGGGTTCATTTCGGAAAAGGAAGGGACCCTGCTTGGTAATGCAATTGGGACAATGAGCAACAAAGGTTCATGCTAAGTTGCTGTTATTATAGTTACGAAAATGGTACAGTTTGAAAAGCTGAGGTCTGCCATACAGTTCTAAAACTTTACTTGCTTCCAGTCTTCCTTGATGGTTGATTGAAGGTTTGAAGCCGTCGATCGAGGAGGTGGCGACAGTCACTCATTGTCGGCCGTCGCTGTTGCAGAAGCTGGATGTTGGCGCGCCTTCTTCTCGACACGGTCACCAGACGAAACGGGCTCTTGATGTGCGCTAGTTAATGTTTCCCGTCCGCGACACCATGTCAGAAACTATCATCGCAAGTCGAGCGCAATTACATGCTGCCAAACCCCGAAAGCGCGGCAACTCGCGGGAGCGTCACACAACACACCTGCTCCACTCGCTGCTCCCGCCAGACACCTTCCCTCAGCCCGCGCTCCACGCGGCAGAGTTAACACTACCAAAGATCCTACACACTTTGATTCTTCACACGACCTATCGACGTAATCGTTCGATAGCAGTTTTCCCTAGGCAAGACCCAGCGTAAAAATACAAATAATATTTACGAAACAAACCAATTATACATCGACATAAATGCATAAATATACAAATAGTAAAACAATTACAATATACAAAGAGACAGAAATGTCATATCTTGAGGTAACAAAGCAAGGAAAAAAATAGTACAATAGATGGAAATAGGAGGATATGCATTTCCGGCGTTACACGTGCCCCACATTGTCTGAGGATGTTCGTGTAACGTAAACAGACTCAGAAAATGTCCCAAAAAAGAAACAGTGGAAATGCATATGCTCAAAACATCAAAAAAATTTAGCATTCGTCTAATTAACCATAAACCAATTTTTAGACAATAATAATTGAGTGGAGACACTCCTAATCTTATTCCACTCTGTCATCTTGCACAAAATAAAACAGGTTGACAACATATCAAAATTCATAAAAAACATAGAAAATGGTTTAGCTATTCCAAAATCATTAAAATTCGTAACACTATAAGAAATGGAATACTATTTGCAAAATTGATCAGAGTACATGGTCATAAAAAACAGGTATATCAAAATACGCAAACTAATAATTAATTACATAGAATACACAATTTTATGTAACCTTTTCATAATTAATATTCTCGTCATGTCCAATTAACGCTAAACAAGAAAATAATATACAGCAGATAAAATAAAACATAAATATTGACAGCAGAATCCTTTCACATCAGCTGTCCGGGAAGAAAAGCGACTCCACATTCCGTACTCGCGAGTACAAAGAATGCCGACAGCGGAACAAGAGCCGACAGCGACACAAGAGCCGACAGCGGCTCGGTCTTTCCATTATTGTTGCACCCGCCGGTGCGGCACGCTTGATCTCACTCCCCCTTGTAACGGCGTTTCCAGAACGTCCGTTTGACTGAATTCTTTCGGAAAAACTCACTCCCGAGTAATCTCAAGGAGTCCATAAACACTATCACAGCGGATAACTCAACACTGTCCATCATGACACGCATGTACTAGCCTGAAACTTAAAACAGCGTCTAAGTACATCGGCAATGACTAATGAAACACACATTCATGAAATCTGACAGCTAGTTACAAAAGCATATTTACTTTCCTTAATCTACTGTGACTCAGCTGAAAACTGGCAGCTTGGATTTTTAAATTGATTAATATTCAGTAACTCCTAAATAATTTAATCAACATCAATTACTTATTAATTACAACTTCTTTAATGACCTCTAGGTCAGGCAAAAGCATCGTAACATGGCACATCCTTAAATCTTACACTCTATATTTACATACTGTACAAGTTACCCATTGTGTGGTATTAATCGATCCTAGGTTGGTACAATTTCAAGTCTACAATATTCCGTATACCTAATCGTTTTCCAGAGCTTGGATACTCTAAGCAATAAGCATTTGTGTGAGGTATACCAATGACTTTATATGGTCCATTATAAACAAACTTAAATTTAGAGATTTCATTGTCTATCTCGCTCGATTTCTCATGAGCTTTTACAAGTACTAAGTCTCCGATTGCAAACTTAGCAAAACGCGCTTTAGCGTCATGACGACGTATGCGAGCATCGGCTTTTAGCTTCATTACTTCTCGCAAACGATCTTTTTTCACACCAATACTAATGTCAATCCGTGGAGGGAATTTGATTATCTCTTCCACTAAACTTTTACTTCTGTCAATGCCGAAATTCCTCACGTTACGGCAGTTCAAATTCATTCCTATGTCAATGTCATCCGGCCAGTTAACAATGTGTATAGGCTGGTATTGCCTATGCACACCGTCTCCTGCCTCGTCAAAGCTAACTACTATTGTTTTATCTTGTGACATACATGTCAAAGTTTTACTTTCGCAATTAATCACTGCACGGTACTTTAATAGCCAATCTAACCCGATAATTACTTCCGTAGTCAAGTCTGGCACGACGACAAACTCTTGTTCAAATCGTGCCCCACATATTTCGAAGTTGACAAAAATCTGTTTTGTGACCGGTTTACTGGCCTTCCCAGTAGCACCGATAATTTTCACTCCTGCTACTGGCATAACTACGATGTCAGGTCTGTCTTTCAGTAACTCAAATATTTTCCCAGATACAGCACTCAATTCTGCACCGGTGTCAATCAACACGTTTAGTTGTAGGTCATGCATATTAACAGACACTACTATCTGTCTACACTTGTCCTCGGCTGTCTCTTTATTTTCCCACAGTAAATCCTCGTCTATATCCAGGTCATTCCAGAAAAAACCATCCGGCTTTGACCCTAAATCCGGCTTATCTGGCGGCTTTTTCAGCCTCTGTTCACATACAGTTTTAATTTCAACACGTTTGTCCTGAGGCTTAGCCTGTAGCTTCGCCTCTAATACCGAAACCTTTTCCTGTAACTCGTCAACTAGTGAGTGTTGCTTTGCTATCAATTCATTAATCGTCACCTTCGTTGATTCCACTTTGGTCAGATTAATCTCATCCGCCAATCTACCTGGAGGAATGTGTCCAGTAGTTTCTGCAATTACTTCCGCTAGATCTGCGCAACCCACACTGCTATCGTCTGACCGTATAATGTCAGCTCTAACCTCATACACGTTGTAATCTATGTGCTTTTCTACCAATCGTGTCCGGCTATCACTAAAATTTTCGCAATCTTTCTCCTTAATACTCTCGCAATGTTTAAACTGGAGGTTTGCGTCGGATGGGTCGGTTACTTCTACCACTGAAACTTTCGGTAAGGTCTGCCGGTTAGGGCCAGAACTTTCCGTTACTACTTCAACATCTAACTCCTGCGGGACGAAACACGACGAATCTTGCTCGTGCTCCCCCTTAACATCAACTATTTCTAGTAAAGTCTGCCGATTAGGGCCAGAACTTTCTATCATTTCACAAACACTATCTTCCTGCGGGACGAGACGCGGAAAATCCTGCACGCTCTCCCCATAAACACTTCTCCCATACAGACCCCTATAATCTCTTAGTTCGTCGTATAAGCGACCGAACTGCCTTAACCAGACCTCATCCCTCTCTGCATCCCCTCGCTCGATGACGGACGTGTTATCCGACATCTGATCTTCTCTCAACAATTGCGAATCATTCTTAAACTCAATCTCCAGTTCCGCTGTGGGTATTACAGCTGCCACTTTATGATCGATTTCCGGAACACTACTTAATTTGTTCTCACTGACAGCGAATGTATTTTCTACTGCCGTGTATACAGCTGATCTACTACTTGTGGGCGCACTCTTTTCTCTTAACACTGGCACACTCTCCCGCCGTTGATTATTCCATACGGAATTTTCATAACGGCGACACCTGGGTTTTCTCTTGTTATTGGGCCGCCAAAATTTCTCCACGCCCGCTCGGCCCCTCACCGGCGCGGCTAATGGTTTCCCTGTCTCGTCCCAGCAGATACGCTCCCCGGATGCTGCTGAGGCGGCTGATCACACCCTCTGGCGTTATTACTATTCTGTGAAGCCCGTATCACGTTAGTATGATACTGGTTTCTGTCATTCCTGTTATTATTTGCATTGTACCGATTGTTATTACGGTCCGAACCATTATTGTTATTGCTGCGGTATGCATTATTCCCATGGTTATCATTGTTGTGGTTGCTGTGGTACTCGTTGTTGTTACCACGGCCTCTACCACTGTCGCGATTATTGCGCCAATTGACCTCGTCCTCAACTCTTTCCAGGAAATCATTCACTGTCCTATAATTGCTTCCTACGTAGCGTTTTGTATCATCTGGAAGCTTCTTGTAGAGTTCCCAGACTATTTCGGATTCCGTGCGGCGATCACGCAAATATTCCAACTTGCGGATCCAGCCCTCACAAAACTCCTTCATCGAGCCGCGCGAATTCGCATCGAAAGGCCTCGATCCGACAAATTCGCGCCAAACACTTTGCTGTTTTTGCTCTGACCAGTATTCAGCCAGAAACAAATTTTTAAACTCGTCAAAAGTCAGGTTCGTAATGTTGAGGTTTAAGCCCCAACGCTTGGCATCACCAGCCAGCACATCAATAACCGCATTAATTTTTCTCTCATTAGTCCATGATCTGGGTAAAACTCTTTCACAATTTTTAATGAAATCCGTCGCGTGTATACCGCCTTTTTTCAAGGGGTCGAACCGCTCCTCTTTCGTCAACAATTCCGAACTATGTGCACAGATTGGCACATAGCTCTGTTTTTCGTCAAGTTTCTTTTCTAATTCCGACACTCTCGTAATTACTTGGCAAGTGGTTGTCGCAAGCGTTTCCACTTCCCTCTTTTTCTCTTCGCAGGTATTAGCCTGCTCCCTCACTTTAGTGTCTACTTCGGACACTAAAGCCTTTAAAGTTTCCACCTTCTGTTGATCCTCTTTTTTCACTAATTGAATTTGTTCCGTCACCTTATTCTCGATGATCGGAGCAACTGCTTCTCCTACACTTTTCTCGATTCTGCTAATTTCGGAATCAAAACGAGTATTTATGCTCGCAATTTCCGCCTGAACGCCTATCATTTCCTGTTTAAGATTACCGATTTCGGTATTAATTACAACAATATCTTCTTTGATTTTATCAACTTTTGTATTAACAACTCCAACATTGTTGTTAACAACGTTAATAGCTTTGTTCTGATTGTCTAGCTTGGCCGATTGACTCTTGATTTCGTTAATCAAAACATTCAATAAATCAGTTAAATTCCCGGAAACTACCGGTTCCACTTACATAGCGGCTTCCTCTTTAATTGTCCCCCCGTATTCGTCATAAAGGGATTCAGGTTTGATTTTCACTTCCGATTCCGAAACATTTTCTAAAGTTTGGAATTCCATTTCTGCTCTTTGTTGCGTTTCGGCGGTCGCGTCTTTCATGCTAGCCGCCTGCCCCTGAACAATGGGTACCGCGGTGCGCGTTTCCCACTGTTCGACCGATTGTTCCGTATCCAAGTCTACCAAATTTTGGCAATTGTTGCCTTCACTCATTTTAATAATTTTCAATATAAATGCCAAATCTCAAATATAATTAGGATTACTCCCACTACTTATTCTCGCTGACGTAACGGCCTGTACGTAACCAATACTTTGTTACGAGATTTGCACAATGCAAAATTCGTGTCCAGAACAACCTCAAATCTGAAGATTGTCCTGTCACCAGGTCGCCACGTGTAACCTTCCCCTCACTTACCGACCTTAATGACAGTGAAAGATGAAACCGCGTGTACCTAATGGGAGTTTTGGAAAAGCAATCGTCACCGAAGTTAAGCTGTCGGTAAAGAGGGAGGAAAGGGTTACATCTAAATGAAAGGAAATGTGCTAATGAAACTGGTGGAAATTAATTTTGAAAAGGGGTAAAGTTAATAAAGAAAGTAAATGTGCAGCCGTTACGTTAACAATTAACTAGCGGTAATTAGGTATTTGAGATTTGGGGGAAATCACGGTCGCCAGTCCTAAGGACAATTACTATAGTAACTGAAAAAGAAAGGTTATTACACATATGATTAGCACTAGAAGCGTGGCAACTGAAGGTTGACACGTGTAGTGTGAAAACTGAAAGTTTGTCAGAAGTAATAAATTTCGCTACACCCTGACTTAATTTAGCAAAGAATTAATAAAACCGGAAAATCGAAAGTTAATTTAGTGACTGAAGTTAATAGTGAGCTTTCTTTCTGAAGCACATCGAAATTCAGTAAAATACGGTTAGTCTTGGACTACCTCAACAATCATTTCAAAAAACTACTTGAATCTACGCAATTTGGAAATAAGAGATTTAACTTTGAACTTGAATTAAATGATTCTGAACAATTAACAATAGTAAAATTTAGTACGTACCAAGCTGAGCTGCAGTCACAGGTAAGCTAAAATACGATAACAAAACTCGCACTCTTAATTTGTGCTTGTGTAATCTGAATATTGTAGCCAGCTAACTGAACTTTGAAATAAAAGCAGTGAAATAGAATTAGCTATATTACTTTAGTGCTGGCGTTTAAATTTCAATGACACTCGGGTTCATTTCGGAAAAGGAAGGGACCCTGCTTGGTAATGCAATTGGGACAATGAGCTATATTACTTTAGTGCTGGCGTTTAAATTTCAATGACACTCGGGTTCATTTCGGAAAAGGAAGGGACCCTGCTTGGTAATGCAATTGGGACAATGAGCAACAAAGGTTCATGCTAAGTTGCTGTTATTATAGTTACGAAAATGGTACAGTTTGAAAAGCTGAGGTCTGCCATACAGTTCTAAAACTTTACTTGCTTCCAGTCTTCCTTGATGGTTGATTGAAGGTTTGAAGCCGTCGATCGAGGAGGTGGCGACAGTCACTCATTGTCGGCCGTCGCTGTTGCAGAAGCTGGATGTTGGCGCGCCTTCTTCTCGACACGGTCACCAGACGAAACGGGCTCTTGATGTGCGCTAGTTAATGTTTCCCGTCCGCGACACCATGTCAGAAACTATCATCGCAAGTCGAGCGCAATTACATGCTGCCAAACCCCGAAAGCGCGGCAACTCGCGGGAGCGTCACACAACACACCTGCTCCACTCGCTGCTCCCGCCAGACACCTTCCCTCAGCCCGCGCTCCACGCGGCAGAGTTAACACTACCAAAGATCCTACACACTTTGATTCTTCACACGACCTATCGACGTAATCGTTCGATAGCAGTTTTCCCTAGGCAAGACCCAGCGTAAAAATACAAATAATATTTACGAAACAAACCAATTATACATCGACATAAATGCATAAATATACAAATAGTAAAACAATTACACTATACAAAGAGACAGAAATGTCATATCTTGAGGTAACAAAGCAAGGAAAAAAATAGTACAATAGATGGAAATAGGAGGATATGCATTTCCGGCGTTACAAGGTGTAAATATTAGAAAATTATCAGTTTAATAAGTCATGGTTGCAAAATACTAACACGAATTCCTTACACAAGGATGGAAAAACTGTTAGAAGCCTACCTCGGGGGAGATCAGTTTGGATTCCGGAGAAATGTGGGCAGTACTGACCCTACGACTTATCTCAAAAGATAAGTAAAGGAAAGGTGAATCTAAGTTTACAGCATTTGTAGACTAAGAGAAAGCTTTTGACAATATTGACTGGAATACTCTCATTCAAATTCTGAAGGTAGCAGGGGAAAAATACAGGGAGCGAAAGGGTATTTACAACTTGTATAGAGACCAGACGGCAGTTGTAAGAGTCGAGGGCCATGAAAGGGAAGCAGTGGTTCAAATTGGAGTGAGGCAGGGGTGTAGCCTATCCCCCATGTTATTCAATCTGTACGAGTAAGCAGTAAGGGAAACGAACGAAAAATTTGAAGAAGGAATTAAAGTTGAGGGAGAAGAAATGAAACTTGGAGGTTTGCGGATGACATTGTAATTCTCTCAGAGGTAGCAAAGGACTTAGAAGAGCAGCTGAACGGGACGGACAATGTCTTGTGAGTGTAACTTGAACACAAAAGAAGGAAGACAAGGATAATCGAATGTAGTTGAATTAAATGAGCTGACGCTGAGGAAATTAGATTAGGAAACGAGACAGTTAAAATAATAGATGCATTTTGCTATTTGGGCAGTAAAATAACTGACGATGGGCGATCTAGATAGGATATAAAATGTAGACTATTTGTGTGGAATGTAGCCATGTATGGAAGTGAAACATTGACGATAAGCAGTTTAGAGAAGAGCTTTTGTACGTCCATCCTTTTAGCAGGAGGTCTCTGGGACGACAGCCGTTTACCATCGTGACAAATAAATAAAAACACCTACAGCCCACCTTATGATTTTATTTTATTTTGTCGCTATCAGTTTCAGCACTTCAGTGCGTCATCTTCAGGCTGTTTTTGATGCGATACAGGTTGATGTGATCTCCATGCGTAACACATCAGTTGCCAGCATTACTGGTTACGCAAATAATGAGTCAGCACTCCAACCATCACCCATCATTCCAGTTTATGGTTGGAGTGCTGATACATTATCTGCGTATCCAGTAATGCTGGCAACTGATGTGTTATGGCATGGTGATCGTATCAACTTGTATCGCATCAAAAACAGCCTGAAGATGCTGCACTGAAGCGTTAATTCCCCAATTACTTGTCCTCGCGTGGCAGCCGTTGAAATGGAGGGGTTACGATATGAAATGCATGGTGCACAATACGGCTGTTTTCCCTTATGGTAGTCAGACGTGACCGACCAGAACCTTGATGATCAGTATGCCTGTCCTCAAGCTACCAAGCAATACAAAATCGGGCCACAATGACCCACAAATCTGGATATTGCACGATCCCACCAGTTGGCTAATTGAAGTACCACAATGAGGCCTCTTTCAAATTCTTTCAGGTGCTGATATGCTGTCTCACACAGTATGTGGCATCTCCGTGTCATTCACGGCGATCACTTAATATCTGACACTGTCCACACCCCGGGGGCCTTGAAACGACGGAGAGGCTCCGTCCCCGCCACAGCCGCAGTGGTCCACAACCCCACGACGACTACCGCAGTCCATTTCACCCTTCCGCCGCCCCACACCGAACCACTCTTTCAGGGTTATTGTGTGGTTCGGCCCCCGGTGCCCCCCCCCCCCCCCACGCAGGGAACGTGTCACACCAGACCAGTGTAACCCCTATGTTTGCGTGGTAGAGTAATGGTGGTATACCCGTACGTGGAGAACTTGTTTGCGCAGCAATCGCTGACATAGTGTAGCGGAGGCGAAATAAGGGGAACCAGCCCGCATTCGCCGAGGCAGATTGGAAACCGCTTAAAAACCATCCACAGACTGTCCGGCTCACCGGACCTCGACACAAGTCCGCCGGGCGGATTCGTGCCGGGGACCAGGTACTCCTTCCCAACCCGGAAAGCCGTGCGGGAGACCGAACGGCTAACTGGGCGGGCATCAGTGTACATCCTGGCCGTTGGTATGTACGTGTGCGAAGTTACATTGACATCTGACCGTGTCTTCTGGGTACTTCAGTTTTTTGCCAGGGTGTATACAGAAATAATAATAATAATAATAGTAATTTCGTATGGCTCAGTGGTCTAATCCAAGTATTGCTACTGGACGCCAGCTCGGTGACTTGCGCATCCCAATTCTACCACAGTTATTCAACTGGAAATAGGGGGCCTACCGTTTAATGGGCATCTGAACCACGTGTCGTTTCTGGAGAAATTCCACCTCATTGAGAGGTGAATGCTAGGTTAAAAGGCTGATGAAAAATCCTTGGTCCGGTATAGATTGGATTGTACAAGATTTCAGTTCCGGGGCAAACACTTTACCACTGTACCATCTGGCCCGACAACATACAAAAAGACGAAAAACAAATAATTCAAATGTGAGAAACTTACAAATCAGTTTTATGTAAAAGGAACATTATTTTTTTCGTCTTTTAGAATTAAAACAGGAAAAGTAAAAAGTAAAACGAAAGCAATAATACGTTTAAAACACAGTGTAAAAAACTATGATCTTTAAAATGACGCACTGCACTGTCTCTAAAAGCTGAAGCATCTTCCGTGAGAGAAATGTTCTGTTTTTGGAAGGAAAAAAATAAAGTGTTTACTGCTGTGGCACTGATAGATAGTATCGATGGAGGAGTGGAACTTGTATAGGCTGGTGGGATGGTGTAATTGCGGGTGTCTGTAATGAATCCTTTTTCGCTCTGGCTCTATATAAAACAAAACTTTTCACATTTTCTCTCTGTTACAATACGCGTAGATTACAAGTTTTCTCATAATGAATAAAATTTACCAATTTATGATCGCATCATGTCCTTTCCAAATCAAAACAGTTTACGTGTTATAAAACACAAATTTGATCTCCGAATCCTTTTTCCGTAGATCGACCACAGTAAAAAAAAAAAAAAAAAAAAAAAAAAGGTTCAAATGCTCTGAGCACTATGGGACTTAACATCTGAGGTCACCAGTCCCTTAGATCTTAGAACTACTTAAACCTAACTAGCCTAAGGACATCACACACATCCATGCTCGAGACAGGGTTCGAATCTGCGACCGTAGCGGTCACGCGGTTCCAGACTGAAGCGCCTTTAATCGCACGGCCACCATCAGCGTCACCTGACAATGATTGATAAGTGTAGCTTAGCAGTTGTACCACTTAACCAGAGACGGTGCGCCCACCCAGTCAGATATCCGTGCGTAAGTTCACTTCTAACACAGTTCATTGATACATTTTATTCTGGAAAAGCGATATTCGTCCGCAGGCTTTGCGTCTGATGTTAAGTCCGGAACCTCGCGTCACCGGTGATAACGGATGCATGCGGAACTCTTCCACCTCTCTGTATCCTGCTACATCGGAAAGAAATGATGTCCATTCGAACTATCAATTACATCATACTAAGTACAAAAATAATGACACCTTGACATAAGCCAGTGACAGCACATTTTTACAATCACTATAGGTCGTTCTTTTTCCAAAACTGGAAATGCATAATTGCGAAAAAAAAATGAGTAACTTAATACCGCAATGCCTCGTTGCACGGTGTACGGTTTCGTGGAGTCCTTACACAGAAGAAATTTTCTATGCAAAACCTGCCAAGGCTTAATCGGACTGACTGTTATCAGATAAAAGTGACAGAAAAAACAATTTAGTGCGTTGGATCAAACATCTAATGTATTTTACAATATTTTCCCCTTCTTTACCAGTGACATCCTGACACCCTCCCTGCCCCATTCCACCTTTCCATCCCCCCTCCCGACTCACGCACGCACACACAAACACACAAACACACACACACACACACACACACACACATCCACACATAAAATAAAAAAGTATTTTACTAAGCCAGTCGTAACGCGGAACATTTACATTCAGTTTGCCACCATGCCGTATGCAGAAATAAGATTGCCCTTTGTATTTGCTGTATGACATGATAGAACTCACATTGTTCGTCGCTCGTATTCCCTATTTCTTGTGGAGCAAGGCCACTACGTGTCCCGAGGCTCTCACGAGTTCAGTCTGAGTCAACACGAATAATTTTCGTTCTTGCTGGCACTACTTTCGCAGGCACCTCACAGCCACAACGTCATATGAAACATAAGAAAATTTTCCGCGATTATTCCTTTCTGAACAAGCTCTAAAACATTAAGATCAAAGTTTCATACGTCTAAACATCTTCTAATATCGTTCTTATATTAGTTACTGCAGGACTTCGAGTTGTGTGCTCTCTCTCTCTCTCTCCCCCACCCCGCTCTCTCTCCCTGTTTACTTCGGTTGGAGGGCCATGCCCTCTCATTCACTGTCTGCTTGCCTGATCCACTTAACCGATCTTTGGCGACGTCACTGACAGCTGTTATTGCACGAAATAGCTCTTATATATGTGTGCAGTCAACGCCGTCATTACGCTTCCATACAATAGTATTATCATTAGAGATGGGATTATATGCATCATAAAAACCTTAAAACATTGATGCAAATATGCATGAAAAATCCTTAAAATGCATGAAAAGTGTTGAAAGATGCAAGATCAAATAATAATAAAAACATGGTAGCTATTGCCTGCATTATATCTCGAAGTCGAACCTGTGCATATCAATGACAAGGAAGAGCGCCGGCCACGCGAAAAATCGGTGTAGTTAGAACGTTGATATCGTTTTCTGAATACTTTCTGGTAGAGGTTAGGAAGGGGCCTTTCTGGGCTTATTTTCTAAAAATTTGCAAAATGGGGATGCGTACCGTGTTTTAAGAATTGTTCCTTCTTTGCTATTGTTGTCGGTAACAAACGGATGCGATGCGAGTGAGTCGTAGGAAAACAGTCGATATGTGCAGGACCAACTTCGAGATATATCGCACGCACAGAGGCACGCTCAAAAACTTCGTAATGTTTTATTTTTAAAAACAACAAACAATCATGAATTTTTTTGAATAGCACTAACTTTTAATTAATATTATTGGACCAAAGCATCATTTACATTTTATTTTGATTTTTGTACTAGTGTAAAGATAAACGACCAAGTACTGTTCCAAATGTTTGGTAGTAAGATTGTGTCTACGATCACTCAAAACATTTTTATAACCAGAAGGGGACTGTTCTACATCAACTGAGGTGACTGGGCAGTATTTGAATTTGGGGTGCTATGTTGGCACTTACTGTTTCTGGTAAAAGTTCACCCGTCCCGTGAATAAATCTATCACTTTGGTACAAGGGTTCAAAGCCTTGGTTATTGTTTAAAATGTTTTCAAACTTTTCTTTAAGTTTTCTTGGGAATACCTCCGGCAATGAAGAGTTCATTAGAATAATTTTATTCACTAACTGAATAGATTCATTCAATGCTAAACCTTGATTTTCAAGCTTTTCAATACTTGCAGGAATATTGGAAAAAGAGTGATAATCACCGCAATGTCTTTTTTAATGCCGGAATCATTAAAAGCTTCCTTTCACTGGCAAACTGCCAAAGCCTCTGCACCGTCGAAGTCGTTTACTACCCCTCTAATGGTTTCGAAATGTACACTGTAAAACAACACAGCATCGACCCACGTACCCCAACGAGTTACCACTCGTTCAGGAGGTAAAGGCACATTTGGTAGTTTTTCTTTGTACGTCTTGATGCGAGCAGGAGCCTTTAGAAACACTTCCTTTGTGGATGAAATCACTTTATTTACATTCTTCACCAAGGCGATGTACTCCATTATCAAAGCACGTCACATGAATCAAGTTGGGATAAAATACTCAGAGTGCTTTTCCTAATTTGATGATATACGGAGCAGCATATGAAATAAACACAAACATCCTTTCATCTGCAGAATATTCTGGAAATATTTTTCTAATATTCTCATTCACACACCTGACGTTTGTAGAAGATTTACTTTTTCACGTTCTTTACAGGCCGCTAAATAGGAAGAAGCACCAACAATTAAATTTGAAATGTAACGGCCAGAAGTGTCTGTAGTTTCGTCAAATCCAGATAATGCTAATCTTGAGTTCATTGCGTATTTGTTCCAGAACATTTACGTCAATTGACGTTATGTAATTTTTACGCAATGTTGATTTAAGCAATATTTGTGCGGGAAGCCTTTGAGGATAGGATTTGTAAGTTTGTGAAGAGGAATATTGCTTGCAATGAATGATTCACATAGATCCATGTTAAACCGACTTTGGACAAATCGCTGCTACTGCAACTTGCTGTTGTCAGAAGTTGTTGTCATGGTCCTTTCTTCTGCATTCCTGAGATATGAAGACTTGTCTTGGCAGGCTGGTCTCTTTGAAACTTTTCTTGCACGAAACGTTTTTCCCGCAAACTCGACAATATAAAACAATTCCGTCATATGTAAATGTTCCAGGATGGCAGCTATCCACGAAACGACGTTTCTTATTTTGGGCGGCATGGCGCACAACACGTTACACACTACACGTCGTAAACTCGTTCAACTATGTACAAGTAAATAGAAAACTAAACTGAAACAATGGACTTGCGACTAAAAGCTTGCGTAGTTTAATTGTTGCCGACACGTACGAGGTGACAGCGGAGGGGATTAACAGGGGGCGCGGAAGCAGGAGCATTATCTGTGCCTGTTCCTGTTCCTCTTGTGTAATGATTTCGCTAGGAAGTCGTCTCTCGCTTAACGACTGCACGCAGTTCTTGGTCGCGGTCAATCTGTGGAACATCAAAACTAAATAGACCTATAGACCGCCTATCTAAATTTTTAAAATACTATAAACATAGAGCGAAAATATGCATCGTCACTAGTTTTTAGTTAAAATATACAATAGCTGGTGAAAGGCGACAAATATGCAAATGCATATAATCCGGTCTCTAGTTATCACAATAGTATTATTTATTGTTACATTTACTAGTTATACTGTGTCCAGATTCACTCCATTTACCGTAAATGTAGGATTATTCGTTAGTACCTCTGGGGTTTCAGAAGATAGCGAATACCGCGAGACACACAGAAAACCGACTCATACCACTGGATAGACAATCTATCCAAATCTTAACTCACATTACAGGTGTTCAATATGGGCACCGTTTGTGGCATGGCAGACGTCAATATATATGTGTTCTACATCCCGTGTGTTAGGGCCGACACAAGTTACACAAAGAGTTTCCTTCTCACTGGCAAAACCACAAGCGTGCCTGACATTATTCCATAAAACGGAGTTTTTTTATTTGCTGTACTATGTCTCTTTGGATTATGTGAGCCATAATTTCCAGTATTTTGTTCTCTATTGTTTGCACCAGCCAAATCTGGCGCGCTTCAGCAGGACCTTCAATTCTTGTACATCATTCTTCCTCTCATCGATAAGTGCCTTGATGTATCTGGTGACCATTTCAGGACCTGTTAGTGTTTTCCTGTTCGACCCAGCAACCTGAGTGAACTGACAATTACCAGTGAAGCAGTTCTAGCTTTCTCCTGATCGGCCAGCAGATGTCTCTGAATAACTACGGCAGACTCTCCTTGGAAAAAGAGTCTTCTTTTTGTATTGAACTTTTCTGTAGGCATTTTCGACTTCGAAAAGGGGGGGGGGCAGAGAGGGAAGGCTAGTGGTCCACCGACCACTGCCCACGCCACACCATTTGTTGCTAACAACCGTACGATGATAGTTAGATCGTAGAGTAGAAAGAAGGTAGTGCGTTTGTGTGGCAGCCATTTTTCTATCTTGTAGCTAGTTTTGGACTTAGTTGTGACGACTCTTTGTTGGTCGGAGGTGCCTCAGATGTATATGATGGATACTGTTTATTTCCTATCGAACTTGGAGTTTCAATTGTTGTAATGAACACAGTCAGGAACTCCAATTCCGTACCGAGTTCTCTGAATTGAACGATTGTTTTGATCACGTTATGTTAGACGTGATAGAATGTGACTTCCCTCGCGATACACAGGGTGTAACAAAATTTAACCGACAAACCTATCCCTTCGGCAGCAAACGGGGTTTGATACGCTGACGCATCGTAGTGGGCGTAATGGTGCTTCGTTAGCTGGGGTCTGAAGAGAAACAGTTATACCAGCCACTCAAACGACACCCAGTGTTTAGCTATTACATTTACCAATCTGGCCCGTTAGTTTAGAATACTTAGCCACATCGTAGAAGCACTACTAATACTGGATAGCTCGCCTTACAAATAACTTGCAAGGGAACCTCCCCATCGCACCCCCCTCAGATTTAGGTATAATTTGGCACAGTGGATAGGCCTTGAAAAACTGAACACAGATCAATCGAGAAAACAGGAAGAAGTTGTGTGGAACTATAAAAAAATAAGCAAAATATACAAACTGAGTAGTCCATGCCAAGATAAGCAACATCAAGGAGAATGTGACACCAGTAGCGCCGTGGTACCGTGGTTAGCGTGAGCAGCTGCGGAACAAGAGGTCCAAGGTTCAAGTCTTCCCTCCAGTAAACAGTTTTAAACTTTTATTTTCAGACAATTATCAGAGTTCAGGCACTCACACATAATCAGTTTCGCTCTCCAAAATTCCAGGACATGTTCAGATTTGCTTGGACGTATGCAGGATTTGACGGTCTACACACGGAAAAATTTGAAAACGTTAAAAACATATGTTTTGACAGAGCACAGAGGAAACTGTGCGACTGTGAAACTGTTGCATTCATTTGTTGCAGTTTATGTGACACACTCTTATGTTTTCATCACTTTTTTGTGAGTGATTGTCACATCCACAAGAAAACCTAAATCGGGCAAGGTAGAAGAATCTTTTTACCCATTCACCAAGTGTGCAAGTTAGGTGGGTCGACAACATATTCCTGTCAAGTGACGCACATGCCGTCACCAGTGTCGTATAGAGTATATCAGACGTGTTTTCCTGGACCAAATGTTTTCAGTTCCCATTGGAGAGGCACGTCCTTTCGTCTACTAATCGCACGGTTTTGCGGTGCAGTTGACGGACGTATAGTGGGCATGCGGGAGGCCGGGTGGACGTACCGCCGAATTGCTCAACACGTGGGGCGTGAGGTCTCCACAGTACATCGATGTTGTCGCCAGTGGTCGGCGGAAGGTGCACGTGCCCGTCGACCTGGGACCGGACCGCAGCGACGCACGGATGCACGCCAAGACCGTAGGATCCTACGCAGTGCCGTAGGGGACCGCACCGCCACTTCCCAGCAAATTAGGGACACTGTTGCTCCTGGGGTATCGCCGAGGACCATTCGCAACCGTCTCCATGAAGCTGGGCTACGGTCCCGCACACCGTTAGGCCATCTTCCGCTCACGCCCCAACATCGTGCAGCCCGCCTCCAGTGGTGTCGCGACAGGCGTGAATGGAGGGACGAATGGAGACGTGTCGTCTTCAGCGATGAGAGTCGCTTCTGCCTTGGTGCCAATGATGGTCGTATGCGTGTTTGGCGCCGTGCAGGTGAGCGCCACAATCAGGACTACATACGACCGAGGCACACAGGGCCAACACCCGGAATCATGGTGTGGGGAGCGATCTCCTACACTTGCCGTACACCACTGGTGATCGTCGAGGGGACACTGAATAGTGCACGGTACATCCAAACCGTCATCGAACCCATCGTTCTACCATTCCTAGACCGGCAAGGGAACTTGCTGTTCCAACAGGACAATGCACGTCCGCATGTATCCCGTGCCACCCAACGTGCTCTAGAAGGTGTAAGTCAACTACCCTGGCCAGCAAGATCTCCGGATCTGTCCCCCATTGAGCATGTTTGGGACTGGATGAAGCGTCGTCTCACGCGGTCTGCACGTCCAGCACGAACGCTGGTCCAACTGAGGCGCCAGGTGGAAATGGCATGGCAAGCCGTTCCACAGGACTACATCCAGCATCTCTACGATCGTCTCCATGGGAGAATAGCAGCCTGCATTGCTGCAAAAGGTGGATATACACTGTACTAGTGCCGACATTGTGCATGCTCTGTTGCCTGTGTCTATGTACCTGTGGTTCTGTCAGTGTGATCATGTGATGTATCTGACCCCAGGAATGTGTCAATAAAGTTTCCCCTTCCTGGGACAATGAATTCACGGTGTTCTTATTTCAATTTCCAGGAGTGTAGAAAGACCTACTGGTCCAACAGAACCGCCTCTGGCACTCGCTCCCACAAAACTGACCCTTTGCTGCTGGAGTTGCACACCCCGTCACGCCACGCTACGAAGAGAGACTGCCAAGCCACCATAGCGCGACTTTTATATGAATGCGAGATGTCTCATCTTTTGGATAAGTCCGACACAACAGACACCACGCTGTGATTCATTGTATGTAAATTGAGGGTGGAGAGGGGGAGAAAGGAAAGGAAAGGGAGGGTATCACTGTTGTCAGCTGCATCGGGACATTATGCGGAATCAGCGACAACGAGTGAAAATGTGTATCTGGCTGGGATTCGCACTCAGGATCTCCTGCTTACTAAGCAGGTCCGGTAGCCACTGCATCATCTGAGACGCACTGTTATCACCACTGCGCGGAATATCTCGGCACGGCTGTGGCTGATTCCCATTCCCATCGAGTGCCACCTATCTGCAGTCCTGTCTGTTTCCTCCATATTCATTACTCTGAGATTCTGTAGTATTACGGGAAAGTGTGCATGGCCTCACTCTGCATTGTTGCTAAATTTATTCAAGATGGGGATCCAAGATGACTGCCACATATGCCACAACGTCGCAGTGGCGTCAAGGGCAGTAGTTCAAATTTTGGTAGGAAAATAGGTTCAAAATGGTTCAAATGGCTCTGAGCACTATGGGACTCAACTGCTGTGGTCATAAGTCCCCTAGAACTTAGAACTACTTAAACCTAACTAACCTAAGGACAGCACACAACACCCAGCCATCACGAGGCAGAGAAAATCCCTGACCCCGCCGGGAATCGAACCCGGGAACCCGGGTGTGGGAAGCGAGAACGCTACCGCACGACCACGAGATGCGGGCAGGAAAATAGGTCATTTGGGTTAGCTCCACTAACCTAACGCCCCGCCTCCCCCCTCCTCTCCACCAGCTGGAAATTGGCGGCAAAAGGACTCTGTGCTTGGCTGCTAGTTAAGAAAGATGTAAGTATGTATTGTTTATGCAAACAATTTGAGTTGTCATACACAGCAGCGCCATCTAGTGTGTTCACCGTGACGTCCAGAATCCAACTGACCTAGTTCACAACACCGCCATCAGAGCCCGCTGTCGGCCCTCCCCCCTCCCCTCCCATGACATAATCCAACATCGCGGTCTAGGGAGAAAATGGCGGGAAAAGGACTGTCAATGTCTAGCTGTTGGACTGTGAGGACAAACGTAATTGTTTCGTGTGTTCAATGGATGAGATGTCCACGCTGGAGAAGGAGAAAGTTAGGTGTAGCCTTGCAACTGAAGACTGTCAATAGCAGTGATATTTGGTGAAAACGAATACGCTTCATTAAATAATGAAAATGCGTCAGGATGGGACTAAGTTACACTTCACAACTTATACTGATAATTGCATGTGCTGTAACTATAGATCATTTGATAAAAGTCCAGTCAGTCGGTCTTCTGAAGTGCAAGAGGCAAGTTGTTCACCCACACTGTCATGTCACCTCAGGAACGGAGACTTGGGCAGGAAATGCGCCAACTCAAGACACGACAAGGCAGTAGCCGCGGGGCTGCGTGCTAAGCACTTCCTGTCCCATTGGAAATACCCACGACACTCTTCCTCCTTCCCGTCCCTGGCACAATGATACCCTTTGTTGTTGAACATGAACTGTTTCAGGAGTTAATAATTTGGTGTTGTGGAATACTGTCACATACATAACGTGAAGATGTACCACTGCACAAAGAGAGAGCGAAAGAGAGAGATAGCTTTGCAGATGACACGAGAATGTTTAAACAATTACACGTTTTATTCCGAGGAAGACGACCACCACAGTACTTGAACACAGACTCTAAAAAGATCGCGACACACTTGCGAAACCGTCCCTGAGAAACTTAGCGCTTTTGTGTGAAATACCCTTGTATTTGAGCACGAGTTTCTTCAGGAGTTACTAAATCCAATCGAATATGTCTCTAAATGCACTTTCAAAAAGATCGATGCACATTAGTTTGCTTCAATTCCGCGATGTATACACCCCACGCGTGAACAAGGACTCTAAAAAAAGACCAGTGCACACTTGTGAAACCTCCCTGAGACCCTACACACGCTGTTGTGGGAAATAGATCGCGATATCAGCCGCAATTTCTGATGTTACATCCCAAAACGATGATGTTTGGAAATCGAAATGAATATCTCTGTAGCCGGCCGGTGTGGCCGAGAGGTTCTTGGCGCTTCAGTCTGGAACCGCGCGACCGCTACGGTCGCAGGTTCGAATCCTGCATCGGGCATGGATTTGTGTGAAGTCTACAGGCTAATTAGGTTTAAGTAGTTCTAAGTTCTAGGGACTGATGACCTCAGATGTTAAGTACCATAGTGCTCAGAGCCATTTGAGCCAATATCTCTGTAACTATAAACAGGACGCTCGCTGCTTTTCGAGTTTTAGCTGCTTGTTTGAAGGCAGAGAAAAATTTGTAAGTCCTACAGCTGCTGTGGTGTTCATCACTTTTCTGATGCGACAGGGGAATGGAGTACATCGCATAAATCTTAGTTCGTTTAGAGGAATGTGTCGAAATAGGATTGTTATGTTTCATCAACAAGAGATGGAAGTTCTCTGATGAGCGGGAGGTTTGCTGACAACGATCGCCAAGTAGACAGTGCTCTAAGACACACACAGAACACGCGGCCGTATATGAGTCGAAGACAGGCTATGCCACACAACTGACGCATCCTGACAGAACAACGGAAAACCGGCTTCGATTCGCCCGCATCTCGTGGTCGTGCGGTAGCGTTCTCGCTTCCCACGCCCGGGTTCCCGGGTTCGATTCCCGGCGGGGTCAGGGATTTTCTCTGCCTCGTGATGGCTGGGTGTTGTGTGCTGTCCTTAGGTTAGTTAGGTTTAAGTAGTTCTAAGTTCTAGGGGACTTATGACCACAGCAGTTGAGTCCCATAGTGCTCAGAGCCAGCCGGGTTCGATTCCCGGCGGGGTCAGGGATTTTCTCTGCCTCGTGATGACTGGGTGTTGTGTGACGTCCTTAGGTTAGTTAGGTTTAAGTAGTTCTAAGTTCTAGGGGACTGATGACCATAGATGTTAAGTCCCATAGTGCTCAGAGCCATTTGAACCAACAACGGAAAAAATGGTTAAATGACCTGCAGCAACATCTCTCTCTCCCTCTAGAACGCATTATGAGTCTACCATTAAATGACACCTCGTTACAACTCCATCTCAACCGATCACTCCATCCAATTTCTGTCATTTTTAACGCGTATACAGGTAAGTTTATAGGCAGATGGTTCCCTTTTTTTCCAGGGAAGCATTAAAGACACCAATAATCTCGTGGATATCACTATTACCTCAATAGACATACAGTAGAATGTCGCCATACAGCAACTGTTTGTTAACTGGCACCGCAAGGTTGTGATTGGTGGAGAGTTCAAAATGTTCAAATGTGTGTGAAATCTTATGGGACTTAACTGTCAAGGTCATCAGTCCCTAAGCTTACACACTACTTAATCTAAATTATCCTAAGGACAAACACACACACCCATGCCCGAGGGAGGACTCTAAACTCCGCCGGGACTGGTGGGGAGTACAGAGAAGCACATTGTAAATACTGTTTGTTGGAGTTTAAAACACCTAATCAGTCCTGCACAGTGTCAAACACGCGACCTGTTTGGTAGTAGCATACTGCAGTCCCACAACGCTCTTTAGCTAAGGACGCATAACTTTCCACGGTTCGGCGGCCGGTGACACGCGTAGGCTGCCGGGCCGCGCCACACGTTCAGGGCGCGCGTTCGGGCATGCGACAGTCCTAAAGCCGTCGGCTCACGGACCGTGCGTCCGAAAGTTGAGCGTGCCGAGTCTCTGACGTCATAGCGCGGAACAGCACGTTCGGGAGTGTTCCTGAACGGGCAGGGCAATATCTAGCAGGTCAGATATTCTGAGCGTGCATCTGAGCCTTGACCAATGAGATGGCACAACGCCACCTACGTCACATGCACGCCATCTCCCTTCAGCACAGAGTTGTGAGGTGCCATATTGGCATTCATTTCAAACCTATACGTATACATGCCGTTTCTGAGCGCCAGCAAATTGAGAATCACTCGAAAACCCGTTGTTAACTGTGTGATTCGTTGTAAAAAATAACGAGAAACATCTTATTCGTGGCAAAAGTATTATTGTACCTTGCGTGTTATGAGAGTATACCATTTGAAGGCAAACGACACACTGAGGATCCACCAAAAACGCATTTTTCTTGGTACAATTTGTTGTAATTAAATTTCAATTAGTAACATAGCTACGATTAAAACGTTTAGCAACTGGCAATACCCTAGCTAGATATGGGTGCACTACGTTTGTTGTTAGTTTAGCACAGTGAGTAGCGTTACCGACTTCAACTGCTATGTACAGGGTGTTTCAAAAATGATCGGTATATTTGAAACGGCAATAAAAACTAAACGAGCAGCGATAGAAATACACCGTTTGTTGCAATATGCTTGGGACAACAGTACATTTTCAGGCGGACAAACTTTCGAAATTACAGTAGTTACAATTTTCAACAACAGATGGCGCTGCAAGTGATGTGAAAGATATAGAAGACAACGCAGTCTGTGGGTGCGCCATTCTGTATGTCGTCTTTCTCCTGTAAGCGTGTGCTGTTCACAACGTGCAAGTGTGCTGTAGACAACATGGTTTATTCCTTAGAACAGAGGATTTTTCTGGTGTTGGAATTCCACCGCCTAGAACACAGTGGTGTTGCAACAAGACGAAGTTTTCAACGGAGGTTTAATGTAACCAAAGGACCGAAAAGCGATACAATAAAGGATCTGTTTGAAAAATTTCAACGGACTGGGAACGTGACGGATGAACATGCTGGAATGGTAGGGCGACCGCGTACGGCAACCACAGAGGGCAACGCGCAGCTAGTGCAGCAGCTGATCCGACAGCGGCCTCGGGTTTCCGTTCGCCGTGTTGCAGCTGCGGTCCAAATGACGCCGACGTCGACGTATCGTCTCATGCGCCAGAGTTTACACCTCTAGCCGTACAAAATTCAAACGCGGCAACCCCTCAGCGCCGCTACGATTGCTGCACGAGAAACATTCGCTAACGATGTAGTGCACAGGATTGATGACGGCGATATGCATGTGGGCAGCATTTGGTTTACTGACGAAGCTTATTTGTACCTGGACGGCTTCGTCAATAAACAGAACTGGCGCATATGGGGAACCGAAAAGCCCCATGTTGCAGTCCCATCGTCCCTGCATCCTCAAAAAGTACTGGTCTGGGCCGCCATTTCTTCCAAAGGAATCATTGGCCCATTTTTCAGATCCGAAACGATTACTGCATCACGCTATCTGGACATTCTTCGTGAATTTGTGGCGGTACAAACTGCCTAAGACGACACTGCGAACACCTCGTGGTTTATGCGAGATGGTGCCCGGCCACATCGCACGGCCGACGTCTTTAATTTCCAGAATGAATATTTCGATGATCGTGTGATTGCTTTGGGCTATGCGAAACATACAGGAGGCGGCGTGGATTGGCCTCCCTATTCGCCAGACATGAACCCCTGTGACTTCTTTCTGTGGGGACACTTGAAAGACCAGGTGTATCGCCAGAATCCAGAAACAATTGAACAGCTGAAGCAGTACATCTCACCTGCATGTGAAGCCATTCCGCCAGACACGTTGTCAAAGGTTTCGGGTAATTTCATTCAGAGACTACGCCATATTATTACTACGCATGGTGGATATGTGGAAAATATCGTACTATAGAGTTTCCCAGACCGCAGCGCCATCTGTTGTTGAAAATTGTAACTACTGTAATTTCGAAAGTTTGTCTGCCTGAAAATGTACTGTTGTCCCAAGCATATTGCAACAAACGGTGTATTTCTATCGCTGCTCGTTTAGTTTTTATTGCCGTTTCAAATATACCGGACATTTTTGAAACACCCTGTATGAAATGCCGATGGTTCACGTCTCGCCACCTCTCTTTCTTTTCCCCGTAACATTCGCGTAATAGGTTCTCACGCATTATTAGTTTAATATAAGTATGTACTATAGTAATTGATGTTATGTAAATACGAATTCACCTTTTTATGAGGAGTGAGTTTGTTCGATTGGCTTAATCTACGGTACAGCTTCCGCTACTTGTACGAGGGCTGTCCAGAAAGTAAGTTACGATCGGTCGCGAAATGGAAACGACTATGAAAATCCGATAAAGTTTTGCAAAGATGTGTTGGGCAGTGTCCCTAGTATGACTCTAGGTAGAATTATGTCGCTCTTTTCATTCCTGAGCTCTTAGTGAGCGCGTAAAGATGTTATAGAAAATAGTGTCTCCCGCCAAGTACGAGGGGCTGGCGAGAATTTTCCCCTGAAGCTATGCAACCAATATTACATAACTGTCGTGCGGTTTCTTCTTCAAGACAATTCTCAGCCTCATTCTGCAGGGGCAATGAAGATGTTCCTGCATCGTTTCAATTGGAAATGTTTGGTTACCCACAATACAGCCCGTAATTGTCTCCCACTGAGTTTCATCTCTGCTCAAACGAATCGCTGGCTATGAAGACAACATTTTGGCACAGACAACGAGCTTTAGGCCAGCGTAGAGAATTGGCGGAAAGCACTGGCGACTGCCTTCTATGATGAGGGTATTGGAAAGTTGGTACAACGCTAGGACGAATGTCTGAATCAGAACGGCGACTACGTAGAGAAGTAGCTGAAAGGTGTAGCTAACTGTTACAAATGAAACATTTCTGATTTTCATTGTGATTTTAATTTCGCGATCAATCGTAACTTACTTTCTGGACAGCCCTCGTATAACGATATTTTGCTCCTTTTTCTTTTACGTTTCCTAATTCATGTTGCAAAAATTCTGCTACTGGGTAGAAACAGTGATCAAGTAAGAATGACGTTAGGGTTTTACTAAAATGTGGGAATGGTGAAATAATGCTTATCTTATGTGGAAAACTATCGTAAATTTGAATCGCACTGTTTGTAATGGAACTTTTATAAGCCTGTGTCCTTACTTATTGCACATGGTACTTTCCTTTTCGTCTTAAAACATGTACATGGATATTGCAGTTTTTATTTGTGTGTATTACATATAGAACAACGTGACTAGCCTATAGGCAATGGAGGGAAAGTGCGTTTTGGTAGAGTTAATGTGGGAATTTTACGCGCACCGGTTTAGTAAACAGTGCGATTTACGAGCTAGAAACATACCCCAACTGCCGCTGGAGTGCGTTGTGATCGCTTATACCACGCTGGGGCCCACGTACCGTATGCACAAGTCCCATCGTTCCTGAGTGTTTAGCAGCACGTTGAACTCAGCACACTCAACGTTGACGTTCGACAGCACGGTCCGTGTGCCGACGGCTTAAGCGCACTTCCTGTGTCTCGGGAAATACCTCAGCCTTCCTTCTCTGTGACCACGTGAAGGCGACAACAGACTTGAAGCCACTCTGACTTCCTCCGTGAATCATCCGTCACACACAAACCTACAGAAAACATAGCAAATGCACTGCAACTGCGTTCGAGTACAGTGCTGTACTATACCATCCGACCAGAAAAAAAATTGTTCATTTGCACTGAGTGTGACGACTATACTACATATACACTCAATTTTAGAATACGTGGCGATAAGTGATGTCATGATGGCGTAGCCAGAAGTGACATGAAATTACAAAAACATCGACGAAAAATCTACGTATAAATTAAGGGAGAAAATACGCCGAAATGCGGGAATACTTCCATGTCTTCTGCTTGGTGTACGACATTTCTTATATGTGGCAGTAATTCAAGAATTAACAATGAATAGACGTACTGCACAGCCATCTGTCTGCTGTGAAGGAAGAAACTGGTACACCTGCCTGATACCGTATAGGGTCCCCACGAGCATGCAGAAGTGTCGCAACACGACATGACATGGACTCGACTAATGTCCGTAGTAGTGCTGGAGGGAATTCACACAATGAATCCTACAGGGCTGTCCATAAATCTGTAAGAGTACGAGGGGGTGGAGATCTCTGCTGAACACCACGTTGCAAGGCCTCCCGGATATGCACAATAATGTTCATCTCTGGGGAGTTTGGTGGGCGTCAGAAGTCTTTAAACTCAGAAGAGTTTTCCTGGCGACACTCTGTAGCAATTGTGGACGTGTGGGATGTCGCATTGTCCTGCTGGAATTGCCTAAGTCCGTCGGAATGCACAGAGGACATGAATGGATGCAGGTGATCAGACATGATGCTTACGTACGTGTCACCTATCAGAGTCGTATCTAGAAGTATCAGGGGTCCCATATCACTCCAACTGCACCCCCCCCCCCCATACCATTACAGATCCTCCTCCAGCTTGAACAGTTCCCTGCTGACATGCAGGGTCCAAGGATTCATGAGGTTGTTTCCATACTCGTACACGTCCGTCCCCTCGATACAGTTTGAAACGAGACTCGTCTGACCTGACGACTTATTTCCAGTCATCAACAGTCCAACGTCGGTGTTGACGGGCCCAGGCGAGGCGTAAAGCTTTGTGTCGTGCAGTCATCAAGGGTACACGAGTGGGCCTTCGGCTCTGAAAGACCATGTCGGTGATGTTTCGTGGAATGGCTCGCACGCTGACACTTGTTGATTGCCCAGCGCTGAAATCTGCAGCAATTTGCGGAAGGGTTGCGCTTCTGTCATGTTGAACGATTCTCTTCAGTCATCGCAGGTGCCGTTCTTGCAGGATGCCACAGCGATGTCGTAGATTTGATGTTCTACCAGGTTCCTGACATTCACAGTACACTCGTGAAATGGTAGTATGGGAAAATGCCCACCTCATCGCTACCTCGGAGATGTTGTGTCCCATAGATCGTGCGCTGCCTATAACACCACGTTCAAACTCACTTAGATCTTGATAATCTGCCATTGTAGCAGCAGTAACCGATCTAACAACTGCGCTACATACTTGTTGTCTTACATGGGCGTTGGCGACAGCAGCAGCCGGCCGTGGTGGCCGAGCGGTTCTTGGTGCTTCAGTCTGGAACCGCACGACTGCTACGGTCGCTGGTTCGAATCCTGCCTTGGGCATGGATGTGTGTGATGTCCTTTGGTTAGTTAGGTTTAAGTAGTTCTAAGTTTTAGGGGACTGATGACCTCAGATGTTAAGTCCCATAGTGCTCAGAGCCATTTGAACCATTTCTTTGCGCGACCGCAGTGCTGTATTCTGCCTATTTACATATCTCTGTATTTGAATGTGCACACCTATACCAGTTTCTTTCACGTTTCATTGTACACTCGCAATCTATTTTATGGTAGTCACAAACTAGAGGAGGTGATGATACAGAAATTGGGATTTGAGATGGAGTAAGAGTCTTTGTGGAGGGACAACACCTTCCGAAGATGGTGATTTCATACATAACTGCAATATCAGGAATCAGTCGAAACGGAGCACCGACCCATCTACTAGCCTGTCACTGGGAAGGATGAGTTTAAACGTAGAGGTCGTCAATCATCTACACGTAGCTGTTTGAAAACGCTCCACAATGCAGCAAAACTCCACGTGTATATATATATATATATATATATATATATATATATATATATATATATATATATATCGGAAGACAGGAACAGGGTGATATCTTATTGAGTTACCTACTGTATGATGTTAGTGGAGTTTTTTTATAGTTTGTAGTTTTTATTCTGTGTTGGATGGTTCAAAATAGTGATGATGGAGAGAATGTTTGGGTGAAAAGAGTGAATGTACCCTGAGGGACGGAGCTCTCCATCTGACTGCAGTACCTGTATGTAGTTTGCAGACGCATTGCAGTGCGACCTTCTTCCAGTTCCCATACTGTACTTTTCTGCTACTGCCTCATGTTGCAGGAGAAAGCTTCGTTTTGTCGCTGGCCTTACACATAGTACACAGTTGGGGGATCTACAACAATGTGCTCCCATTTACACCGAGTGGTGAAAAAGGGCGGTCTTGTCGTAAATCGAAGGAGGTGACTCATTTAGAGTTATGAGAGTTGGTTCAAATGGCTCTGAGCACTATGGGACTTAACTTCTAAGGTCATCAGTCCCCTAGAACTTAGAACTACTTAAACCTAACTAACCTAAGGACATCACACACATCCATGCCCGAGGCAGGATTCGAACCTGCGACCGTAGCGGCCACGCGGTTCCAGACTGTAGCGCCTTTAACCGCTTGGCCACACCGGCCGGCCAGTTATGAGAGTGCCACGAATATGATTCACTAGTGGCTGTAATTAAAAGACATCTCCACAGGACCTAACGCTGGTATGTGGTTGAATGGAAAGACTTAATTCCAAATCGGAGACAACATTTCTACCAGAAGACGTAACACTATAGATCTAAAAAACCAGTGTACATTTCTTACAACCTCAATCTGGTGTTGCATTTTTTTAATTCGCATAGCATAGCATACCATCTACTGTATGTGGTCATTCTCAATCAACCATCGTCTATAACCCAGTGGATACATCACAGAACCTGTGACATGCCATCAGTATAGAATGTGTTACAAATACTAGAGAAATATCTAGCACTGGCATGAGGGAGCTGCAAATACTGGCTTCATACCACGTCCTTTAGCCGAATCACTTTCTAAATTCGGTCCTTTTATTACGAGCTTACACCGCTGGCGACGTCCTCACGCATTTTCCGTCTGCTACAAGACGCCCCACAATCACCTTCTATATTCAATGTCGCTATATTTGTGTGGAAAACCACTTCATTCTGAAGCAATACCATATCTCGATTTATAAAGCTTGTATAGTTTTTAACATAGATATCGTTAACGATACTTGTGTGTGCCTGTAGAACCAAGAACGCTCTGACAGTAACATAATCGTTGCGATCGTGCTTTTGGCATCTGGTGGTTTGTAAGACGATTACGTCTGTCTTCCTAAGACACACTGGTACCACTCGCAAGAAAAATAAATGTGACATGTCGATCCATGGCGGATTTTCGCTCAATATTCTTAAATGTCACGAGCATTCAGTTATTGGCGAAGTATTGTAGTTAGTAGGGGATGTATAGTAGATTTGCTGTGATCAGTAGGCTTATAAAGTATGTCTGTGTTCTGACATGTACAAAGTTAATGGCTTTATCCTGTCATAATGAAGGTATGGATTTGATGTGGAAAAATACGACAGTCGTAAGGGGAATGAAAGATGTTTTTACATGTAAAACTATGTCCAGTCATAAGAATGATACTGTTTTTGATGTTTCCAGAGCCACAGTCATCAGGAGGGGGTATTTCCGATACTTTCCTGATTGTTGACTGTCGCCAGATTGAAGCAGCAGTCATAATATTTAATTGAAAGTACAAGGATAAAATATATGTGGCTTGTTTCTTAGGTGGCAGGTATGCAGGAGCGCGCATTCCAGCACGAGCCTGTGGCCAGAACGATTGACATTTATGGCTTATGGCGAGATCCATCTAGACTGTCGAATCCAGCTAGCATACAGGAATGCAGCTGACCTGACTGTGTCGCCTTCTAGGCACCTGAATAATGAACTAGTATTCAACAGGTGTTGCACATCCTTCGTGATCGCATTTGTTCTCCATGGAAATTTGAGTAGATTCAATCTGGGCGTGTGACTGCACTGGACAGTTACTCCCTGCCATGTAAATTGTCCAGTTGACTGCTGCTACGTCTTTCCCATCTTGATTTGGTTGAGAGAACATCGACTGTGGTGTGTGTTGTATGCCTCTGGATGGTGAAAGACGGGTGGAAGAAATGTATGCCAGTTCTCTAGACATGAAAAACCCCTTGGTTGACTTTGTAAAGTACAAGGATGATTTAAAATCTGTTATATCATTGACAACGGGTTTCGTTAAAAATGTGGGGTGGAACTACCATTTTCTTCTGTTTTTCCAAATTTTCACGTAAAGATCTTCACAGACGACAGAAGTTACTAGTTACTTAGTGGTTTGCAGCACGTTCCACCTCGCTGCATCTCGCTAAAGTTTCGGGTTTCTAGAGATATAATTTGCGCACTTTATTTTCGGATTTATATTGCTTAAGCGATCGACAGCTATGTGCATGATATCGAGAACTATCGCGTAAATGGCCAGATATTCTGGCAAACCATGTGAGAATACATATGTTCTTGTAATCCCAGAGTCTGCAGGTAGCTGCAGAAAGCATGGCAGCAAGCAAAAAAGCAGGTTGGGGCCAGGAACAGTAACGTCTTTGTGCCAAGGGGAACCAACCCAACCTTTGGACACCAGTTCGGAGAGTGACCACCGTGCTCTGAGGGCGCTGCGATCTCGTGTCTGGGCAGCGTGAGCAGGGGCAGTTGACTTGTGACTGTTGGCCGCGATGGATGATCGTCCGACCTCACCAGAAGTAGCTAGTGCTGCGACAACTATCTAGCATGCTCTTATATGTACAAGAGTCTGGTGGTCGAAAGCTATCTGCAGGATGTAGAAGTGATGATTTTGTATGGTGCAGGATACGAATTGTGTTTACTACATCGACATGATATATGATGCTCGAGCCAAGGCGGAGATTGGTTTCATGCTGAAAAATTCAAGCTTTTCTCGACAGTAGCAGATAAGTGTAATTGGGGACGTGTCTTTGGCGATAGTTCCCGTATTTCCTGATCTGTAGACCAATTTTGAATTGTTGAACTGTCTGTGTAATATGAGTGCTGCGTGTTTTTTTGTCGATTTGTAAAAAATAGCTTTGCTGTTGAAAGTCTCGTAATTTATCTGTATGTAGAAAAAAGAGCAGACAGTGCTCCCACATCGACAGGAGTTTGGCGGGTTTCCCATCGAAAAATTCAAACATTCCTAGACAGTAGCAGAGCAGTGTAATTGGGGAAGTGTCTTTGGCGATAGTTTTCGTAGTTCATGATCTGTGGATCAGTTTTCTAGGGTTTAACTGTCAGTGCCATGTGACTGTTGTATGTTTTTTTTCGATCTGTACAAAATAATTTTGCCAGTGAATGGCTCGTCTATAGAACATGGCGGACTGTGCTCCCACACCACCAGCAGCAGCAGCAGTAAGAGCCAAACAGACTGCTCCATTTACAAGACATCCATTGTGCGGGGCATAGGGGCCTCTACACACTGGTTCGAACAAGATGGGTGCAAGGTATCTACGGAAAGCTCTGAGAGTCACGTGATGTCTTATTCGTTTGAGTGTTCAGAGACAAGTCCTAGCAGACCATCCTCCTCTGGTTCGGTCAAGTGGAATGATGTCCCTCAGTCGCCATTGTGGCTTTCGAGCATGTCTAGACCAGCAGCTGTAGGACATCGAAAATTCACAAATTACAGCCATTTTTCTCGTCTGTAGGACAGTGCTTCGAATTCTCGTTGTGTAATTGTTCTGATTTTCCCGTCTGTGCCTAGACGTCAATGTGCTTCGAGAAGTGTGGAAAATAACGTCCCTGACTCCAGCAGCAGTAAATGTTAACTAAGCCCACTCACCGTTTCAGAAAAGTGATGAACACCACAGCAGATGTAGGACTCAGAAATTCTTTTCTCTGCCTTCAAACAAGCAACTAAAACTACAAAAACGGTGAGCTTCCTGTTTAGAGTTACAGAGGCTATTTTGACTTCTAAATATCATATTTTGGTGCGTGAAATGATATATTGCAGCCGATATGGGTTTCGGGATCTATTTCCCAGAAAAGAGTGTATAGTGCCTCAGGGAGATTTCACAACGGTGTACCGATTCTTAGAGTCCTTGTTCGCGTGGGTGTGTATACATCACAAAATTGACGCAAAGTACTGTGCAGCGATCTTGTTTGAGTGTGTCTATTTAGAGGCATTTTCAGCTGAATTTAGTAACTCCTGAAGCGGCCGCTGCTCAAAGACAGCGGTATTTCCCACAAAAACGCGCGAAGTGATTCAGGGATAGTTTCACAAGTGTGTCGCGATCTTTTTAGAGTGCGTGTTCAAGTGTGGCAGTATACACCGCGAAAGTGAAGCAAACAACTGTGCATCGATCTTTTTGAAAGCGCATTTAGAGACATATTCAGTGGGATTTAGTAAGTCCTGAAGCAGCTTGTGCTCAAAGACAAGGGTATTTCCCATAAAAACGGGGGGTGTCTTTGGGACGGTTTCACAAGTGTGTCGCGATCTTTTTAGAGTCTGTGTTCAAAGTGTTGCGGTGGTGGTATTCCTCGGAATAAAACGTGTAATAGTTTAAATATTCTCGCATCATCTGCAAAGCTCTCTTTCTTTGTGCAATGGGACATTTAGTCCCTGTGAGATCTTCAAGTTATGTATGTGACAACATTCCACAACAACAGATGTAATAACTCCTGAATCAGTTTATGTTCAACAACAAAGGTATATTTACACTGGGGTGGGAAGGAGGTGGAGCGCCGCGCCTATAAGCAATGGCACAGAAAGTGTTTAGCAGGCAGCCCTGCGGCTACCATGTGGCCGTGCCATGAGCCGACGTACTTCCTGCCCGAGTCCCTGTGCCTGTTGGACGAGGCCAAACACCAGAGTGGGTGAACATCTTGCCTCTTGCGCTTCAGAAGACAGACTGACTGGACTTTTATCGAATGATCAACAATAACGCCACACACATTTATCAGTATGACCTGTGAAGTGTAACTTAGTCCCATCCTGCTGCATTATCATTGTTTCATGAAGCGTATTCGTCTTCACCAAATGTCATCGCTATTGACACAGTCCTCACGTGCATGGCTACAGTTAACATACTCCTCTTTCCCCAGAGTGGACATCTCATCCATTGGACACACCAAATTATTATGTCTGTCCTCCCAGTCCAGCAGGTACACATTGACCGAGTCCTTTTCCCGCCATTTTATCCTCGGACCGCGATCTTGGATTATGTCACAGGAGAGGAGAGGGGGAGGGCAGACAGCGCCCTCTAATGGTGGTGCTGTGAACTAGGTCAGTTGTACTGTGGATCTCATGGTGAACACACCAGATAGAGTTACTGTCTATGACAACTCAAATTGTTGAAATAAACAACGCATACTTACATCCATCCTATCTGGCAGCCCAGTACAGACTGAGCCATTTTCCCATCAATAAAGACTTACCTCCATCCTACTTGCAGCCCAGCGCAAACTGAGTCCTTTTTCTGCCAATTTCCAGATGGTGGAGGAGATGGGATGGGGGGGGGGGGGAGGAGGAGGGTTAGGTTCGTGAAGGTTGCCCAATTGACACATTTTCACTTCAAAATTTGA
The DNA here is from genome assembly GCF_023864275.1 of Schistocerca cancellata. NCBI lineage: Eukaryota > Metazoa > Arthropoda > Insecta > Orthoptera > Acrididae > Schistocerca > Schistocerca cancellata. The sequence goes on along the minus strand of NC_064631.1, from coordinate 147,125,032 downwards.
ACTTTCCAGGTGGGGGAAGGGGAGGAGATAGGAACAATATATACAAAATAAAGACTTACCTCCATCCTACTTGCAGCCCAGCGCAAACTGAGTCCTTTTCCTGCCAATTTCCAGATGGTGGAGAAGATGGGATGAGGGGGGAGGAGGAGGGTTAGGTTCGTGAAGGTAGCCCAATTGACACATTTTCCCTTCAAAATTTGAACTTCCCACCATGACGTCACTTCGACGTTGCCCGAGGCCCACGAGAAAAATGTGCATCACGAAGGTAGGCCTGAGCTCGCTCGCTAGCTCAGCTTAGCAGACAAAATGCGTCTCTAGACCTGTTTACTCGTGGCTGAGCGCGTACATAGTAACGAGAATTGCATCTTCTACTGGAATCTGGTATTATGAAGTCTTACTGATTACTAATTGTACAACAAACCTTAAAATCAGTTCTCGACATAAATGGTATAACGGCTTGTTTGTAGTATTTACTCCCTTCTGCTTAACAGTCCTCGTTTTATACAAGATGTGATGCCTTATGCTACTGATAATCATTCTGAAATGATTTTAATTTCGTTGTACCCCAGTACAGCCTTGATAAATTATTAGTAGGCCTATGTACTCTCTATCATTGTAGGACTACTAACAGAAAGACTCCATAATAGCGGATTCTAGAAGAACATTCTCGTACATACACACCTAGCTATGAGTTAATAGGTGTAGAAACGTAGTTTGTCTGCTCAGCTGAGCGAGCGAGCAAGCTCAAGCCTACCTTCGTAACATAAGCGCCTGGCCTGTCTGTCTTGTGAGCCTTGGATGTTGCCGCATCTATCGCCACCTTCTTCAATCCGCCATCTTGAACGAATTTGGCAACAATGCAGAATGGGCCGTGCCCACTTTGCCCTACTACTGGGGATCACTGCTGTCAGCTTCATTAGGACGTTACATGGACTTAGTGGCGATGAGTGAAAATATGTATCTGATCAGGACTTGCACCTGGGATCTCCTGATTACTAGGCAGGTGCGGTAATCACTGTGCCATCCGAGGCACACCGTAATTGCAACTGTGCGGACCATCTCAGCACCCCTATGGTCGATTCCCATTCCCATTGAGCGCCGTCTGTCTGCAGTCCCTGTCCATTTTCTCCATGTTCGCTAGTCTGAGATTCCCACAGGAGGTCGGACGTATTTGTGTTTCACACTGAAGAAGGTGAATCAATCATATGAATGCATAGTGTCTGTTCCTTTGGACATGTCTGACCTCCTGTGAGCATATCATAGTATCGAACACGAAGGAAATGGACAGGGTCTGCAGATATGTACCTCCTGTGAGCATATCATAGTATCGAACACGAAGGAAATGGACAGGGTCTGCAGATATGTGGTGCTCGACGGGAATGGGAATTGGTTGTGAGACGTGCTGAGATAGTCCATGGTACTGCAATAATGCTGTGTCCCGGCTGGGGCAGCGGTAACACACCTGCCTAGTCAGAAGGAGATCCCAGGCTAGAATCCTGGTCTTTTACACAATTTCACTCGTCGCCGCTGATTCCGCCTAATGTCTCAATGCAGCTGACAGTAGTGATCCCCTTCCTTTCCTTTCCTTCCCTTTCTCCTCCTCTCTACCTTCAGTTTACGCCTAGAACACGTTTTCTCAGCCAAGAATGCTCACAAGACAACACCAAAGAAATGGCACTGCATTCCATAAACTCTGCGATTCAGACTGCCGGACGGATGAACATCCAACACATATCTGACAGATAAAATTTCGTCTAGCACTAAAACGTTTCCATACCAAATCTAGAATTAAGCGGGATTTCATCAGTCAAAACAGAACAATGAGCAATAAAAAGAAAATAATTTATCTATGGACAACCTTGTTCAGAACGTTAGGTAATCTGTCATGTTTCTCTCGTTCCAGGTTGGATGCCTAATGGTTGTGCATACTGCTGCTGCCTTTCCAGTCCAGAAAGAGCCTTTTGGACTGGAGGAATCGATATCCAGTGACTACACTGCACGGACATATTACGCTCAATGGATAAGTGGTGAGCATTGTCATTTATTTGTGGAGAGAAAATGCTGTTTGGTAAGACTTAATCGTGAACGTCTTGAGCTCAGCACTTTGCTTAAACATTTAGTGGTAATTCTGAGAAGCGAGGTGAAATGAAACTAATGTAAAAACTGCGTTTACGTATGCTGACGGAATGTTTACAATTATTAGATGAGTTCTGGAAATGGGGAAACAAATGATATATTCGAGACGGTGGAGCGAGAAATTTGAGAGTATTAATCCAGCTCTTGTAGTGTTTCTCAAGTAAGCATCACAGCAGAAACTGAATTCGGGGCTGTAACATATCAGCACAGCCCTTACTAAAACTCTGTAGAGATACTTGGGGAAGTGACATGGGAATGTTTGGGGAAAAGACGACTTTGTTTTCACGAAAGCCTGTTGGGTAAATTTAGGAACTTATTTTAGAGTATGGTTATGCAACATTTCTGCAGAGGAATACATTACATGACCAAAAACATGCGGACACCTGTTAGTGAACATTAATGTGGAATGTGTCCATATTTCACCTTCTTCATGGCTTTAACTTCACAGGGGTCAATGTAGTGCCAATGTCGGTAGGGGAATGACAGCCAATGAATTCTCAAAAGCTGAAACCAGAGAAGGTTGTAATGTCGGACGCTGTGGTCTGGAGTGAAGTCGACGTTCTAATTCATCCAAAAGGTGCTCCATTGGGTTCATATCGGAACTGTGGGCATGCCAGTCTTTTCAGGGATGTTATTGTCCACAAATGGTTCAAATGGCACTTAACATCAGAGGTCATCAGTCCCCTAGACTTAGAACCACTTGAACTTAAGTATCCTAAGAATGTCACACACATCCATGCCCGAGGCAGGATTCGAATCTGCTACCATAGCAGCAGCGCAGTTCTGGGCTGAAGCGCCTAGAACCACTCGGCCACAGCGGCCGGCTATTGTCCACAAACTATTGCCTCACAGATGCTATTTTATGGCAGGGTGCATTGACAGGCAATTGTGCAAAGAAGTGGGAATAGAGCTCCTCAGTGGTATGGCCACATACAGTAAATGCAACAAGGACGATGGCCAAAAGCAGTGCCGGAATGGTCGTCCATGGGACGGAAGTAGTGTGGACGGCTGTGAGTAACATGGATAGCTGGAGTAATTGGAATGATGAGGGAGAGAGATCTGCAAGAAAGACAACCATGCTCGTGAAATCTGGCGAATGGGAAAACAGGGCAACTGCTGAAGATTGGAGACGCCCTTAAAACTAAGTAAGTAAGGAAGCACCGTCGTGTTGATAAAAAGAATCATCGTCTGTGTAGTGTCCCGCAGTCGGTAGGAAAGAACTAATGATCAAATTTGAACACGCTTTATTGAACTAAAACGCCTTCTTCACGGGCACTAATTTCCAAACTCAAGAACAACAAGAAACACCATAATTCTTGTGGTGGTCAAAGCCAGATAAAAGAACAACAAGAAACACCATAATTATTGTGGTGGTCAAAGCCAGATAAAAGTTACAAGACAATGAAAAGAAATAATAACAACCAAAATACTACGCTACATAAGTGGCGTTATGCCCAACAAGGTCCACATTTCTACAGAAGACTGTGGCGAGTGTCTACTGGGCTAGAGCCAGCATAGCTATTGGCCAGAGCTGTCCTAGCTGTAGGTACACACTGCTGGTTTGACTCTGCTGGCATGATTATAACACTGATTCTGCAGAGTGCTACACTTAGTAACATTGTCGGATCTCTGTCACATGGCTTTTCATGAGGTAGTGCCGTGTTTATGCGGAAGGTCTGTTGATGTTTACATTCACTGACGAGGTTTTGATATGAGCTCTTGAAGGGAGGTTGGCAGCCTACCTTGCTTGTCTGTTGTGCAGGCCCTCTAACGGACAAGGGGCCACTACAACAGTCTCCGAACTATTTCTCTACTGTACACACTACATAATGCTGTAAAATGTGTTCATATCCTTCCACATTTACCGTTTTTAAAAGAGCAATAAGGAGACCACACACTAACCACGAAAAAAACTCCCATACTATAACACCACCTTCTGTCCGCCCCTGGTAGATGAGTGGTCAGCGCGACGGAATGTCATACCTAACGGCCTGAGTTCGCTTTCCGGCTGGGTCGGAGATTTTCTCCACTCAGGAACTGGGTGTTGTGTTGTCCTTATCATCACCATTTCATCCCCATCGACACGCAAGCCACCGAAGTGGTGTCAACTCGAAAGACTTGCACCAAGTGAATGGTCTATCCGACGGGAGGCGTTAGCCACACGGCATTTCCATTTCCACCACCTTCTCGTGTACTTTGCTGTTGCTACATGACAGCAGGTAGCGTTCTCCAAGCATCCACCAAACCCAAATCCTCCTATCGGATTACCACAGAGTATAACGTGATTCATCACTCGTTTTCAGCCATCTATTATCCAGTGGCCTCGTTCTTTACACCACCTCAAACGTCATTTAGCATTGACTACAGAAGTGAATGGCTTATGAGGAGCTGCTCGATCATAGTACCCCATTATTTTTAACTCCTTGCAGTCATTATGCTATCTGGACCGCTGACACCACTTTCAAACACACGAGTGATTCCTTCCACTGATGTAATGCAAGGACCCTTGCCCATCAGTGCACGAGGTCTGCTTGGCCTTAGTGTAACTGTGGTTGTTCGTTGCGTTTTCACTTCACAGTCACCTCACAAACAGTCAACTTGGGCAGCTTTAGAAGGGTGGATATCGTTCTGGTGGAGCTGGTAGTCAGTTCTTCGAAGTCACTGAGCTCTCCTGAACAACTCACTCTGCTGTTGTTGCTTCTCTACTGACAACACAATACTGACCAGTTCCTTTTACACTGGCGGATCCGCCTCTCGTGGAGATAACTTGTTGTTTTCGCATTGCATAGGGGTGCCCGAGTACTCTGGTTCCGACAGAGTGTAGTGCCTAGCTCCATATATGATTAGAATAGGACTGAAAATCGCTAATATTGGTATGAGGCACATTACACCCGCATTGCACTGCAAGGTGGCTTGCGTGGCGTTATGGAGGCGTAGAAGAATGGAATGTTCTTTGGAAAAGTATCTGTTCGTTTTGTACTCAAAACATGGTTCAGAAAATGACAAGTTCGTTGACACCCACTAAATTTCCTCGCAAAGACACTCCACTCGCTCGTACTGACTGAAAAAGCGTTTGTAGCCCCAGGCATCAAAGATACTGAATATAGTAGATGAAAAGCGCTAGTTTGCATTTATTCTACAGTTTTATTTTTATTTTCTTAACACACAAACCAATTAAAAGAAAGAATTGTCAGTGTAACTATAGAATATATGAAGAACTTACGCAATATCAATAAGATAAACAGAAATGAATAAATGTAGGAAACTGGAGGAGTGTGAGGGAACATGCAGAAAATTCCATCTTTGAGAGTGTGAAGGTACTGCAGTTTAAAAAGTAAAAAGTTGAAAAAAAAAAGTGTGTGAAATCTTATGGGACTTAACTGCTAAGGTCATCAGTCCCTAAGCTTACACATTTCTTAACCTAAATTATCCTAGGGACAAACACACACACCCATGCCTGAGGGAGGACTCGAACCTCCGCTGGGACCAGCCGCACAGTCCATGACTGCAGCGCCTGAGACCGCTCGGCTAATCCCGCGCGGCATAAAAAGTTGAACAATATACAAATATGAGAGGAGCAAACAGGGAAAACATCAACACTATACTCAAAACTGTGCCTATTTAACAGTTTGCAGTACATTAGTGAACAAAGTAAAATAATAACAGTACTAGATAAGACCACTTCAAGAGGTTTAAACATGGAAAGTAATATAAGTACAGTTAAAATAGTGACTTAACAATTGTAACTACAGTCTATATGGATTACATAGGCAATTTCAATAAAATAAAAGAACTCAGTGGGAGGAGTATCTAGGAATAGACAGTCCGGGAAGCGATGAGAAACAGAGAGGATTATGTGAAGTTTAGGTGAGGGGAAGCGTTAAACTCTCTCCGATCATCTAAGATTAGGTCTGGACTGTGAGCTAGATGTTTGTTAACTTCCAGAGCTTCCAGCAGATTGAGTTTCTGGCCTTTGTTTGCTTAGTGAAGGACGTGGGACTCTGGCTGGTGGATGTGGCCCTGACTCAGAAAATGCTCAGCAAATGTGGAGTCAGAATTATGCAACCTCCACCTGCGTTCATTTGCAGCCAGCTTAGTTGCTGTGTCTCTGCCTGACTGACCAATGTAAAACTTGCCACAATCAGAACAGGTAATTCCGTATACCTTCTGTTGGCTAGTAACTACTGAATATAAGTACCCTTGAAGAACATTTTATTCAGTGTGAGAAGAACAGCATTCTAAATTACACCAAAGGAGAAAAGAATCTACATTAGACGAAAGTCAGCATGCGAGCGCCGTTGGCTGAGGCGAATAAGTTGTACTAATCGGTGCAGGCGCCCACGTTCGCTGCAATGGTTTCGATCATCCTTCCCGAGGTTGATATGTCAGCCCGGTCACAGACCAATAGCGTGAGCACGAATTTCATCCCCTTGATAGTGCATCTGTAAAGCAATCACTACATTCACTTGTCCAGTCAACGAAGGAAAGCTAGGGCAAGAATCGTGTAGTCGGAAATTTTTGTGTAGTGGTAGGAGGGAGTGTTATGAACAATATATTAAAAATCCTGACCGGTGGGGGTGCCCGTAGGGGTGGCAGTGGGTTGGGGGGGGGGAGGGCGTTTAAATGTAATTCTATCTGTTTTTCTTGAATAGCTCTGGTGCTGTGGCTTCTACCGAAAATGTTTCCCAGTGCAAAAACTGAACTACATTACATTTCCTACAAAAAAGGTACTTCTCTTTGTTTCTCTAGGATTAGTAGTATCCACGTTGCAGGGGATGGAAAATTACAAGATTTTTAAAAATTGTGATTTAATGGTTTAAAGTAATGGTGTTGTTAAGTGGGTTAAGGACAAATACTAAATGTTCTGTACCACATTCTCGCCTCTCCGGAGAGAATGCTACAACTGCTACACAGGATGCTTAAGAAACAATTTCACCTCTACCAGTACAGAACAGTGTGCAGAGATTTACGTCGAATCTATGCGTAAGTGTTTCTTGTGCTGATGTTAATAATAACTCGTATCTGCAATACATATAATGTTAACGAACTTCGAGGAAAATTTACACCCCTGAGCATGTCTGTGCACTGTGTAGCCAGTGACTCATAAGGTGCACTGTGGAGGGGTCGGTATAGCCTTACAAAAGATCCTGTAATAGTGTGTATATAGACTGAGGCGGCGAGTGAAAATTTGTACCAAGGCCGGAAATCGAAGCCGGGTCTTCTGTTTACTAGGCAGGTGCGTTAGCCACTAAGCCACCTTGGCACAGCGTTTCAAACAAAATCACAGATTATCTTGGTATGCCTCCCTCCTCGACCCAAATTCCCACTGCCGCTCCAGTCTACTTGAAATTCATCCTTACACAACGAACAGAACTGTCGAGGCTCTCTATATTCTGGAATAGCACCCCAGCGTCGAACGTAATTGGGAGATCCAGCCCGAAACCCAGGAGCATGTGCTTATACAAATGAAGTGACTCAGCTTCAGAGACTTCACTGGTCTCATACTGATATGAGTCTATGTACGTACAAACGCAAAAAATCATATTTGTGTGAGACCAGTAAAGCGTCTGGCCAACGGTGTTGCCGCAGTGGTAACACCGGTTCCCGTCAAATCGCCGAAGTTAAGCGCTGTCGGGTTAGGCTAGCACTTGGATGGGTGACCATCCGGTCTGCCGAGCGCTATTGGCAAGCGGTGTGCACTCAGCCCTTTTGACGCAAACTGAGGAGCTACTTGAGTGAGAAGTAGCGGCTCCGGTCTCGTAAACTGACATACGGCCGGGAGAGCGGTGTGCTGTCCACATGCCCCTCCATATTCGCAACAATCGACGCCTGTCGGCTGAGGATGACACGGCGCCCGGTCAGTACCTTTTGGCCTTCATGGCCTGTTCGGACGGAGTAAAGTGTCTGAAACTGTGTCATTTCACCCTGTAATTACTTCTCGCTACATAGTTTGGTAGAGAGAGCGAGGAATCGCCTGATTAGTCTTCAGCTAGCGACCAACCTTCCTTCACGCTTCTACCCACCACCGTCTCCCGCGCCCTGTAACATACCCCGAACACAATCTATTCCTTAATACGTCTCTACTGCACCTATATATGGTAAAAACACTTATTATTGGTCCTTAACCTCGTTCTTTAACGATAATCATTTTTTATACCACTAAAATACAATTTTAATAATGTTCAATTTTTCCATCCCCTGCACCGTGAAAACTATTAGTTCTACAGAAAAAACGAATAGAACTTTTAATTTAATGTAGTTTAATTTTGTACTGGAAAATATTTTCGCTAGAAGCAGCACTTTTCGAATTATTCAAGACCAACATGAAAAAGTGACGCCATAAACGCTTTCCCCTGCCCACCCCCCTTTCTACGTTCACACCCTACCAATTAGTATTTTTAGTATGTTGTTCACGGCACTCTCCCGTGACAATGTGTAAAAATTTGTGACCACACGAATTCTTTCCCCTGTTCGATCTTCTTTGGTCTTCGGTGACTGGACTAACGTTGGCAAAGTTGCACATAGTATCGACAGCCCCAAATTGCTGCAAATATATCACAACAAGAGCAGCGCAAAATACAGCAAGCTGTGTGTCTAAACGCCCATCACTGCCAATATCGCCACTGAGAGTAAAAACCAAGCAAATAAACAGGTACATGAAAGGGCAGGTCAGAAGTCGTTTCCACCTAAGGTGTAATACAACAGGGCCCAGCTCAAATCAGTCTGTTAAGGAAACAATCGTCCGAAGTGGAGGACGTAAGTTGTTGTGCTCCTGCATTTTACATCGTTTTTGTGAGATGTACGAACGCTACTTTGTTCATCTTTGTCACGCTAGTATAAAAGGCAACAAGATATCAGCTAAGTGCAAAATCCGTGCGTTGAGCCGAGTTCCGGTATTTATACGTGTGGGAGTGAAATAACGTATATGAACGTGAATGAATGTACGGATTTTAGGAATTTCGAAAGTTACGAGAGTTGTACGAAACTTCTATGGTAATAAATCGGAATTTGCGAATTAGTTACTGTAGCACATATTATAACTAACGTGCCTGTAGTTATCGTGAACTAACGCTATTTTTGAGTTTGTTACCGACTATAACGTCAAAGAAAGTTTCAGGAAATGAGTAACTTTCATTCAAGGTTTTCCTGTTGCATTAATAGACATCTCGTTCTGTGCTCTAATTACTTCATTTTTGAAGGGAACTGATAATACTTTTAGCTTAAAAGATTCAGAAATTAAAAGAAACAATGCAGGCTTATTTTAAAGTTGTTTGTTTCCTGTCCTGTTAACGAATACATCAGCCACAATATAGCCCAACCGTGAATGATTTTCTCGACCACAGGATGAGCAATTGATGCTCGTAAGCAGCTGAAAATCGCATTGACTACTTTCAAACAATCGGGTGGGTTGTGGGTGTGCTGGGAGAGCTCCCAGGAACCATGCACCAGAGATACCGAAGGTACGTGAAGTACTATTCTCTCCTGTGGATCGCAACTCCTCTACAGGAAGTCGACTTCTATCGATACTCGTCGACTTGACTGTCAGTTGTGTGCCAGTGGTAGGGCCAGGCATCCTGTACAAGGACGACAGGGACCAGGGAGGACTCAGTGCGTTACACCAGTCCCTCTAACCAACAAGTTCAAAGTTTTGCCATCCAGTGAAACTGAAACAGAGCCAATGGGACTCACTGCACTTTTTGGGAAACCTGCTGTGTCCTGCGTCAAGAGGAAGCAAATACGAAGGTATAGGGGTCTATTAATCTTTGGAGTTCAATTGTACGGCTAATAATGATAGCCATGAGTAAAATGGCAGCAAAGGATGGTAAGGAACTCCAGGCGTATTCAATGTGTGCACCTGGGGTCTCATCCAGTACGTTGGGGAGGCTATTCCGACAGACACTGGGGGAACGGGTTCCAACCAACTTCATATTATAGCGCACTTTGAAACAAATGATTCCTTTCGTCTGGGCTCCGAGTCATACTCGAATTACTACAGAGATTGCCAGAGGAGGTTAAGAAAATCCTTGATCACAGAGTATCAACGACGCTCACAATTTTCAGCATTGTGCCCATAACCTGTCGTGGCCCTCTGGTTCTGATTCGAGTTGAAGGATTGAACCAGAGAATTCGAAGGTCTTGTGACAAGCTAGGACGCGAATTCCTGGACTTGTGCCATAGTGATGAGAACTGTAGAGTTCTTCTAAATGGGTGAAGTGTGCACTACGCAACAGAGGCTGCTACCTCTTTGTTTTTTGTTTGTTTGTTTTGCAAATAATTAGAATCGTACATCATTCAGTGTTAGTCCATTGTTTATTTTATATTCTTACAGAATATAAATTGCATTTTATAAGTAATAAAAATTAGTTGATCGCTTAACTTCTGCACTTCTATGTAACCAAAGTAATTACTTTTGATGCAAGTACGGTTTACATGCACAAACATAAAAATGTATAATTATTGTTATTTTTTACTCAGTAGAACGTTCTTCATCATGATCGAAGTCAAGAGCTTCTTGTTATTATGAATAAATGCGAAATTTGTTTGTGATTAACAGAAACATGTTTTACATGACTTCGACGAAATATTGAACAGATGTTTGATATATTGTTGTTTTACATTCTTTTTTCATTTTGCTTTTTTTAGGGAAATTGTGCTTCGTAGCTATATATGATAAATCTGTATTTTTTTAAATTTTTAGTACAACAGCCACCTGTTCCACGTTGCAAATCAACAACTTTCGAATAAAAGCTGAATTACAGATTGACACTTTCAATTTTGTTTATCGTTACATAAGAGACAGGAGGATAACGATGTAGAACAAAAACGCTACGCAGGTTATGTGGCCCTTTTTTATATCCTCGTTCAGTTTCTAGACGGTTCATCGCTTCCGGTTTCTAGGGGAATCTAGTAAAGCATTGATCTCAGACGTAAAGAAGCGACCGTTATGAGAAAACACCCGATATGTATGCAACCCACCTAACGAACAGGTAACGCGGGTATGACCTTAACTGACCAAAGGTACTACAAAAGTTTACTTATGACAGTCTAGGATAGCCCTTAGTAGTTTTATAACTCTCATTACAGCAAATGTGCTGACGGAAGAAACGTAGCGTTCTCGTCATAAAATAAGAAAATGCACGTGGAACTGTTAACACAGCAATAGAAATAATGAACAAAAACCCACTGAATATAGCACATAAAGCACTGAAAGATGCTTGAGCGAAACAAACCGTGCCTAGCATAAGGCGAAAACTCTCTTTAATTTTCTTCAGTTTTTATCGATACATTAACAGTGTTACCTGATGAGTACTAAGGCATGGGATACACGTGAGAGTATTTTGCTCTCATACAGTTTGGTACTATCAGATAGTACTCGCGGAATTGTTTACATAGGGAGCATATTTTCGCTGATAGTTACTGTCCGAGAGTTCTTCGCGAGTGGATTCTGTAAATGTCTGAGAGTATTGTGAGAGCAGATGTTGATGTGAGAGCTGCAAGATAACTCCCCGCGAGATTTTCCTGTAGTAGTTCCATGCCTGAAGGAAGAGCTTGCGACGGAAGAGCATCTAGTTGCAGCTGCACTTTTAATACTTTTAATGTCAAAAACGAAACGTGAACGGCAGTGTTCGTGTTAGATAAAAGAGCATATCAGGAAGCAGAATGTGTCTGGAGCATGCAAAAATTCATTGTAGAGCTTGTGATGCAAAAACCACAACATTATCGAAACTATACGAGAATGAAAGCGATGGAGATGGAAGGAATAGTCTTTATGATGAGATCCAAAATTGCCAGCCTAGATATTATTATGGGCAAATCCATTAGCGTTAAAGACAGACTGCTGTGACACTAATATTTATGGAATCAGCTACGTTTATTCTCATTAACATTTGGTAAACATTACACAAATTTCATCTTGATACCCACAGACTTTCAAGAGCCAAATATGGCGGATATCTGATACATTAAGACCAGGTTCTCATTAAAATGGGCAAAAAATAGGCGAAGTATGGATTTTTTTTTGGGAAAATAAAAAGACATACAAAGGATCTGTTCGGGATTGTGACTGATCGTACTTTGAACTTTATTTCAGATTTTCAATTAGGAAAACAAAATGGCGCCCTAAATAATGGTTCTGATCAAGGGCCCATCAAGTTTGAAGTACGCAGACTGAGTGCAATGTAGCTCCTTAGGAGTTATGTGAAATCAAAAATGGATGACATCAGTCGATACTGCATTAAATTTATGAGAGCTTACACCTAACCACAACCAAATAACCTTAAATTTAACGATATGGTGCTAACTCGAACTTTCAGTTCGATTTACGTTTTTTTTCAGTCTTTACAAAAAAAGTTAATGTTAACAAATTTCAAACATTTTAGGTATAAACTATCAAGAAAAGCGTTTACTTTTCGGAGGTTAAAGGTAGAAGTTAATAGGTTGAACTGTTTTTATTTTATACTACACACAGTGTTGAAAAATCGTTTCCGGGGAAAAACCCGTTTAAAGTTTAGGGAAAACTTTTATGTGTATTACTAGCTCGATTTACATAAACACTACAGGTCATTTTATATTTCTTATGTCGCTGAACACATGTCTGAAGCTAGATTTTCAAACTTCAAAACTGGCGCTCGGAAAATTATGTTTCGACCAACTTTAAATAAATTTTGACCAAAGGAGTGTTTTCGTTACCTATGTTTAGTCTGCAATTCCAGGACTGTATATCAACCCTTCCTCTAACTCGAATTGTTCCTGGAGACCAATTACCTTATTCTTCTTGGTGAGAAAAGCCGATTTGGCTGAACTGGATATGCTTCGTTCGGCAGCCTGTAGACGTTGTTCGTCAGCCTCGTCGGCGAATATGTTTGCCTGCGTACTGCAATATAAATCAGTTTGTGAAACTACGTCACGGCACGACAAGTTTTCTACCTGAGCCGGGTGTCTGCGGCTGAGAGCTCCCCACGACGGCCTCGACACTGTAGAAACTTTCGTAATTCACGGATTACAAAACCTTTTCGACAAAACATTCTGGACACATACGTCTTTCAAAAACGGCGATAAAAGTCGAATTCTCGACCATTTTGTATGACAATCTAACCTTAAGCATTTTTGGAAATAAATTTATTTCAACGTTTTTACTTGTATTGACTTATGAAACTACTCTTAAATTCCTGAAAGTCTGTTCCTCAACACCCAATATAATAATATAATCAATAAATACCACGCCATATGAAATTATAGATACAGCTATGTGACTTGACGTTAAATGACAGCTTTCCTCGTTACAAAACGATTACTTTCAAACAATATTTCACTTGTCCACAAAATTTCGGGTGTGCAGCCGCATAAATTTGACTTCTTCCTCTAATATTTCGACTGAATACCGTCCAGCCATCTTCAGAGTGAGCCAAGGTGACTGACGCTTCAGCTTTTTTTCTTTGTTATTTTCATACCTTTACAATAAAGGTAGGTCGGCAGCGGCCTATCCACGCCGCTCTTCATACATACAGAAAACAGAAAGACAGAAAAACAAACAAACATGGTGGATAAAAATGGGAGACAGACGTAGTAAAATAAATGACTCCATTCACGGGCGCACTGTTTGGATAAAAAAAGTTCATCACTGTACACAACGGAGAAGACAGAGGTCACACACGTGAACAGAGGAGCACAAATAGAGAGACACTGAAGCACCGACGCGAAGACAAACACGAGCACTGGCGACGATCTCCAGCGCACGAAGATGCACCATTCACAGGAAAAAGCTGGGGGCCTGCCAGAGGGAAGAGGTGAGGGTAGGAGGGAGTGGGGAGGGGTTAGATGCCAGTGGGAGAGAAGAAGGGAGGGGGAGGGGAGAGGGTAGGAGGGGTGTGTGGAAGCCTGGGGAGGAGGAAGGGGGGAGGAAGAGAGGAGGGAGAGAAGGGAAAGGAGGTGCCCTGTAGGAAAAACACAGAGGGAGGAAGGGAAGGATCAAAGTTGGTAGGAGGGGAAGATGGAGGGGATGAGGGCATCATCAAGGAGGGGGAGTTGGCGGATGCCACCTTGGTCAAGGGTATGGAGTGTGGAGAGATGGAGAGTGGGTGGGATGTGGGAGTACAGGTGCAGCAGCAGATGGGGGTGGGAAAGGATGGGAGAGACAAGCGGGTGAGGGGGATCAAGTTTGTGGGAGGTGTAAAGGATCCATATCTGTTCAAGGAAAAGGAGGAGGTGTTGGAAAGGAATTAAGTCGTAGAGGATCCACGTGGGGGAGGGGAGGCTGATGCGATAGGCGAGGTGGAGCACATGGCATTCCAGGATTTGAAGGGATTTGTAGAAGACAGGAGGGGCGGCGATCCAGGTGGGATGGGCATAAGAGAGGATAGTGCAGATGAGGGATTTATAGGTGTGGAGGACGGTGAAGAGGTCCAGATCCCATGTGTGACTAGAAAGGAGCTTGAGGAGGCGGAGTCAGGAGCGTGCCTTCACTTGGATCATCTGGAGATGGGGGGTCCAGGTGAGGCGACGGTCTAGGGTGACGCCAAGGTGCTTGAGGGTGGGGGTGAGATTGATAGGACGGCTGTAGATAGTGGAATAGGAATCGAGGAGACAGAAGGAAAGGGTGGTTTTGCCTACAATGATCGCCTGGGGCTTGGAAGGATTGACCTTGAGCAGCCACTGGCTACACCAAGTGGTGAACCGGTCAAGATGGGATTCGAGAAGGTGCTGGGAGCATTGCAGGGTGGGGGCGAGGGCAAGGAAGGCGGTGTCATCAGCGTACTGGAGAAGGTGTAAGGGGGGTGAAGGTGGCGGCATGTCCGCCGTGTAAAGAAGGTAGAGAAGAGGGGAGAGGACTGAACCATACGTGCTGTAGCGTTCTCGCTTCCCACGCCCGGGTTCCTGGGTTCGATTCCCGGCGGGGTCAGGGATTTTCTCTGCCTCGTGATGACTGGGTGTTGTGTGATGTTCTTAGGTTAGTTAGGTTTAAGTAGTTCTAAGTTCTAGGGGACTGATGACCATAGATGTTAAGTCCCATAGTGCTCAGAGCCATTTGAACCATTTGACAGAACCTTGGGGCACACTGGCGGAGGGGTAGAAGTTGTAGGAATCCGTGTTATGGATGGTGACATAGGAAGGATGGTGGGAAAGAAAGGGGGCGATCAGACAGACGTTGTTAATAGGAAGGGCGAAGGTTTCGAACGAAGAGGAGACAGGAATGCCATACACAGTCGTAGACACGTTCAAGATCGAGGGTGAGGAAGATGGCGGAGCGAAGGGAGTTGAGTTTTTCGGTAAGGAGGTGAGTGAGGTGAAGGAGAAGGTCATCGGCAGAGAAGGACGGCCGTAAGCCACATTGGGTAGCGGTAAGGAGTCGGTGCTGGTGCAGATGCTGGTGGATGCGTCAGGTGAGGATGGGTTCCAGGATCTTGCTGAAGACTAAGGTAAGGCTGATGGGACGGTAGCAGGAGGCAGCCGATGGCGGTTTGTCAGGTTTGTGGAACATCAGGATCTGGGAGGTTTTCCACAAGTCGGGGTAGAAGCTGGTGGACAAGACCACATTATAGAGTCTGGTCAGGGTGGAGAGGAAGGAGGCAGGAGCTTCACAGAGGTGACGATAGGTAACACGGTCTTGACCGGGAGCGGTGTTGCGTTTTGTGCAGAGCGTAGATATGATATCTTGAGTAGTGATCGGGGCATTGAGTTTGGTGTGTGTAATGTTGTCCAAGTACTGGGAGCCAAGAGCGAGTGGAGGGGCAGAGGTGTCAGTTCGATCGCGGACATCAGGGAAGAGGGAGTAATCGAACTGGGGATTGTCAGGGAGAGTAAAGATATCGGAGAGGTAAGAAGAAAAATGGTTGGCCTTACTAAGGTTATCAGGAAAGGGGTGGTCATCATGAAAGAGAGGATAGTAGGGGGTGGGGGGGTTAGATCCGGTAAGGCGGCAGAAGGCTGACCAGTACTTAGACGAGTTGATAGGCAGGGTAGCATTAAGACAGGTGCATGTCTGTCGCCAGTACCGTTGTTTCTTGGCCGCGAGCAAGTTTCGGACGTGCGTTGGAGTTGCTGGTGGCGTCGTAGTGTGTCCCAGTCACGCGTGTGGAGGAAGGCACGGTAGAGACGGCGGGATTCACGGAGGAGGAGGACGGCCTGTGGGAGTAAAGTGGGGCGGTGCGGGTGGGTGGCGACGGTAGGGATGTGGACGCTCCAGCACTTGCTCCGTCCTTTTAAAGCCGTGGACCGCACCACTGCGCATGCGGCCACAGATACACAAAGCGCTAGAGACGTTAATCGGCGGCTAAGACGTATGGCATATGCATGGAAATAGATCCATGACTGCGCAGTCAATCCACACGGTGATATCGATGTATCACTGCGAGCTGCGCCGTCGCTACGTGTTTGTGATTATATTACAGAAATTACCGGATTCCAAGGTTTGTCCAAGCTGAAGCCGCTATCTCTATTAATTAAATTCGTCACCAAGCGAATTTCAATTGCTTCCTTCACAATTGAGTCCCAGAAGTATGAAGTAGAGGCTAAAATTTCGACGTTATCGTACACCATAGAGTGCCCAGTGTCAATACAGTGCTCGGCCACTGCAGATTTATTAGGTTGTAGGAGTCGGGTGTGCCTGCGGTGCTCTGTGAATCTCTCCTGGATAGTATGTGTCGTCTGTCCGATGTATGAACGGCCGCACTCACATGGGATCTTGTAAACCCCAAGCTTCCGAAGCATCTGTGGCCGCATGCGCAGTGGTGCGGTCCACGGCTTTAAAAAGGACGGAGCAAGTGCTGGAGCGTCAGTCACCTCGGCTCATTCTGAAGATGGCTGGACGGTATTCAGCCGAAATATTAGAAGAAGAAGACAAATTTACGCGGATGCACGCCCGAAATTTTATGGGTCAGTATTTGCACCGCGAAAATATGAAGATGCACAATATTTCCCTTGTTTCTCTACGTTAATTAATCGATGCTATAAAACACTTTGTCTGATTCCTTAAATTGTGGATAGTCTGGTAAATTTCTTTTGGGGAGGTGATACAAACTGTAGCCATTTCAGGTAACAAATATTGCTTCTTATCCTAGTTCCTGTCATCCAGTCACTGTACATTTCGTAACGCTGACCTTTTCTCGTACACACTCACTAAATGCCCAACTTCGTCCTGAGTCCACTTTCTCGCAGCTTTCTTCATTACTTCTTTTGCTAACACGTCGCTGACGTTCACTCACAGCAGTCGCAAGTGTCTCGACAATGCCGGTATACAATTATTGTGCAACTTATGGCAGTGTTGATGTGGCACAGTGGGTAGCGTGCAAGACTTTCGTTCACACTATCATAATAAGGTTGGATCGAGTCTCATGAGACCAAGGTTTTTTATTTTCATTTCTTAATTCTGCATAAAATGTCTACGATGTTTTGGCAAGTTATTTGCCTGCGCAGCATTGTTTTAGTCTAGAACTTCCGACATTGGCTGAGTGCTCGTGCTGTTCGTTTAGGATGTAAAACGAGCGATTTCTTCGTGGGTGCTTCTGTTTAGTGTGTGCGTGAGTATGGCAAAATATATTACCAAGATGTGGTAGTTTATAAACAGTGAAATATGGCACAAATTTGGGACGCAATATGGGAGCTCAGTACTCTCAGAGTAAGCTCTCCCTAGAATGCCTGTATAGTTTTTCTTGTCCTGGAGCTACAGTGAACAGCTCCCGAAAGATGGAGTGTGCCGCCTACGTGAGAGGTCTAAACTGGCAGAGTGCAGCTATCTGAGATCTTGCCACACTGTCGGTCACACCCAGTGAGTTAACTCTCCTCGCTGTTTATGCGACACGTATTACTCGCAAAAGTTCTCTGAGAACGAGACCTCTCACGTGAATATCTAGCTTAACATCTGCACTGCGTGAACCTCTTGCTGAAATACTGTGGACTTCTATGGTTGGTAGCTTTTAAGGGGCCTGCACATGTTCAACACTTATTAACAATACTAGTTTGTCAGACCTTCAATACATTGAAGCGACCTCACACTATCAATAACATCGGCAAAAATTGTCAGTTGACAATGCGATTTTACAGGGATAAGGTATCGAATTCTCAAAAGAAAATGTGTGCTGCAGTTATAAGGGTTATAGCCTGCAAGCAAAAGAAAACAATACAAAGGAGGAAATGGTCCGAGATTTGTTGAAAAAAAAAAAAAGAGTAACTGTTCATATGTTAATTTGTTGACTGAAATGAGGTTCATGGACCCGAAAGATTTCAAAAATTAATTTCCGATTACTTCTGCATAATATAAGTTGTTGGTCTTGATACAAAATAGAGAAGCAAAATACGCTAATCACATTCGACAAGGTATTAGGAATAACTTCAAGATGTCCGGCTATAGACAGGTCATTCTAAAACTTGAAGTTTAGTTCTGTAAGATCAGGAAGCACAATTAGTAAAATTCTATGGGTACCTATGAGGCAAATGTATCTGCTTGGCAAGGACCTGTTCAAACAATTACCGTAAAACATTTTTTACGCTTTGTGATAATTTGGTGAAACTGAGTTGCAGTTCGCAGTCTTCTTACCAGTGACAGCATATACAGGGTGTTACAAAAAGGTACGGCCAAACTCTCAGGAAACATTCCTCACACACAAATAAAGAAAAGATGTTATGTGGACATGTGTCCGGAAACGCTTAATTTCCATGTTAGAGCTCATTTTAGTTTCGTCACTACGTACTGTACTTCCTCGATTCACCGCAATGATTTCGTACGGGATACTCTACTTGTGCTGCTAGAACATGTGCCTTTACAAGTACGACACAACAAGTGGTTAATGCACGATGGAGCTCCTGCACATTTCAGTCGAAGTGTTCGTACGCTTCTCAACGACAGATTCGGTGGCCGATGGATCGGTAGAGGCGGACCAATTCCATGGCCTTCACGCTCTCCTGACCTCAACCCTCTTGACTTTCATTTATGGGGGCATTTGAAAGCTCTTGTCTACGCAACCCCGGTACCAAATGTAGAGACTCTTCGTGCTCGTATTGTGGACGGCTGTGATACAATACGCCATTCTCCAGGGCTGCATCAGCGCATCAGGGATTCCATGCGACGGAGGGTGGATGCATGTATCCTCGCTAACGGAGGACATTTTGAACATTTCCTGTAACAAAGTGTTTGAAGTCACGCTGGTACGTTCTGTTGCTGTGTGTTTCCATTCCATGATGAATGTGATTTGAAGAGAAGTAATAAAATGAGCTCTAACATGCAAAGTAAGCATTTCCGGTTACATGTCTACATAACATATTTTCTTTCTTTGTGTGTGAGGAATGTTTCCTGAAAGTTTGGCCGTACCTTTTTGGAACACCCTGTATGTATGACGCATTTTTCGAAATAGGAGCGTTTTTCAAAACTGTTATGTAACAATATTCTATACTATATTTTCAAATTAATGAAGTGAGCAGTGTCATAAAGAATCCTCCGTTAACCATTCAAAGTGGGATATACAACTATCATCCTTGCCTACGACTTTTATAATTCTTTTGTGTTAAGAAACTCCTTAAAAATTCAGTCTGAGGTATGATATGCGCAATGGCAAATTGAAAAAATAAACAATGTACACTAATACCTCGTTGTTAGTTCTGCAGCACTGTGAATATCTGAATGGAGAATATTGTCACACCGTGGAAATTTGATCTCACACGTTCATTATGTATTGACAATACTGAGAATATTTTGAGGTCCATAAATACTGCTCATCAATATTTCTAGTACTGGCAATACGTCAATACGAGCCCTCAGACGGTCTACATATTGACAGTATCACTATATTATTGAACGCGTGAGGACCTCTTTATTCCTCGTTGGGTCCCTCTCTCCATCTCTTGGTGTTTCAGCTTCTGCAATACCCAATTACTGTTTGTGCATGTAAATATACAAAGGCTTCGACGACGTAGCACTTGCAACATTTTCTGTTACAGACACGGCGCTGCTTTACGTGGACGAGGACAGGTTGTTCTATTACGACCTCGATACAGTGCAGCACACAACGTTGGTGCCAAAGGAGGCAAGTGTTGCCTCAGTTATTACTTACAAATAAATTGTTAAGGTTAAGTAAAGCGACTGCAGTCCAAAGGAACTAATTTAATTCAAGATTCCTTCTAGCATAACAAACTGAACTAATCGCCAGGAATTCGCCTTCGTCCATGTGACAAAAGTCTGTAAGTTTCAGAAGAGGGAATATTCGACATGAAGATTGTACTGACATGTGCGAGGTCAACTGGATACGAACAGTGCAGTAATTCATGGTAAAAATCTGTTGGGAGTAATACGTCTCCGTAATTCAGTGGTCAGTATATGTGGCTGCTACGCGAAGCATTCGGGTTAAATTCGTGGTACTGTGAGAAATATTTCCTAGATGTGCCTGTGTGTGTGTATGGGTGAGGGTGAGGGGGGGGGGGAGGGGGGGAGGGAGAGACTGGACCGGGGTGTGTTCAGCCTGATCAGGCCTACAGAAGAACTACGTGAACGAAAAGTAGTGGCTCTATCGTCAAGAAAACTGACAATGGCTGGGAAAGCGGTGTACTGACCCCGTGCCCCTAATACGGCATCCCATGACGCCAATACAAGAGGACGACACGGCGGTCGGTCGGCTCCCATTGGCTCACCAGGGCCACAACGCAAAGCTTTGCTGTGCCTGCCGTTGGGGAATAGTATTTCCTGCATTTCACTGTTTATATCATATTTGTGCAGGAACTTTACAGCGAAACTAATACCGTCGTCACAAGTTATTTTTCTCTGGTACGCCTCACTGCTAAGAGCCCATGATTTCTTCGGTTTATAGTCTCTGAGATTTGATCAGCAAATATTTACAGTTTCAGTTTACAACACTTGAGCCACAGACTTACAGTTACTCATCCATACCGGTTCCCTTCAGTTCTATATATTTGCTTTTATACTTATTTCTGACGCCGGCCGGAGTGGCCGAGCGGTTCTAGGCGCTTCAGTCTCGAACTGCGCGACCGCTACGGTCGCAGGTTCGAATCCTGCCTCGGGCATGGATGTGTGTGATGTCCTTAGGTTAGTTAGTTTAAGTAGTTCTAAGTTCTAGGGGACTGATGACCATAGATGTTAAGTCCCATAGTGCTCAGAGCCATTTGAACCATTTTTGAACTTGTTTCTGACGATTGTGTATTGCATCTCCACAGAGTAATGGCTCCAAGTAAACAAAATGACTAAAAATTGTCTGTAGAAGGCTTAAGTGGCACAGGGAGGAAAAGTAAAAAACTGTCGAATCAAAACATCTTCAGCCGTATCAATTTCCAGTTGTTATTTTATTTGGGCAACCAGTTTCAGTGCTACATTACACCTTCTTTAGGTCTCCTGACCGTCGTGTAGGAAGAATCCCACCTCTGGCCCAGACAAAACAGTTTCCAGCATTCAGTGAGTGACTGGTATCCGTCGATTTTTGGAACAGTGATCCCTTTGATCAATACTTGCAGGTGACGATCGAAGAGATCGTTGTGTCAAAAATCTACGGATACATCACTGAATGCTGGCTCCTGTTTTGACTGGACCAGAGGTGAGAATCTTCCTACAAGTTGGTCAGGGGGCCTGAAGATGGCGTAATGTAGCACTGACACTGGTTGTTCAAATAAAACAACAACTGGATATTGAGACGGCTGAAGATGTTTTGATTCGAGATTTTATACTGAACAGCCGAGGCTCCGCAACCATTTGTGGAAAGATGGACGTACACAAGAAAGAAAAGTATTTGTAAGCTACGCCGCGCGGGGTAGCCGTGCGGTTTATGGCGCCTTGCCACGGTTCCCGCGGCTCCCTCCGTCGGAGGGCCGAGTCCTCTCTCGGGCATGGGTGTGTGTGTTGTTGTTAGCGTAAGTTAGTTTAAGTTAGATTAAGTAGTGTGTAAGCCTAGGGACCGATGACCTCAGCAGTTTGGTCCCATAGAAACTGACCACAAATTTCCAAAAAATGTTTGGAAGCTGCGCTCCCCAAAGCCATAACTACACATGTCATACAATATTAGAGTCACTTTTAAAAATAATGTTTTTTTTTTCTTTTCAGGTGTACTCTTATTTTAGCCCAGTAAAAAGAGCGCTGTCAAACGACTGGAGTTTCGTCCTTCTCGGTTATGACGCAGAGAAGGTAGGTCTCCCGTGCTATAAGTCAGTCTGCTTTATTATTTTATGTAGTCTTTTGGGTTGTAACTGTCTTTCTCATATCATCCCTAAAGTACTGTTGTATATTATCTTCGTAAGTCTTGCAAATTTAGTATCACTCAAACCAGGATAGAAGATGAATCGTAAGGCTACCTGGAAAAAAAAGAACTGAGCTGGAACACGCAACTTATATGTTCTTACCGCCTCGTTAAGTGTAGACCAGATGTGGCTTAAATTCAAAGAAATAGTATAGGCAGAAATTGAGAGATTTATATCAAATAAATTAACAAACGACGGAGCTAATCCTCCTTGGTACACAAAACGGGTAAGAACACTGTTGCAGAAACAACGAAACAAACATGCCAATTTCAAACAGACCCAAAATCCCCAATATTGGCGATCTTTTACAGAAGCTCGAAATTTAGCGCGGGCTTCAATGTGAGATGCCTCTAACAGTTTCCACAACGAAACTTTGTCTCGAAACCTGGCAGAAAATCCAAAGAGAGACTGGTCGTATGTGAAGTATGTTAGCGGCAAGAAACAATCAGTCTTCTCTGCGCGATAGCAATGGAGATACTATCGAAGACAGGGCTGCCAAAGCAGAGTTACTAAATACAGTCTTCCGAAATGAATTCACAAAAGAAGATGAAGTAAATATTCCAGAATTCGAATCGAGAACAGCTGCCAACATGAGTAACGTAGAAGTAAATATACTCGGTGTAGTGAAGCAACTTAAATCACAATAAAAGCAAATATTCTGGTCCAGACTGTATACCAATTAGGTTCCTTTCGGAGTATGCTGATGCATTAGCTCCATACTTAACAATCATATACAACCGCTCTCTCGACGAAAGATCCGTACTCAAAGACTCGAAAGTTGAACAGGTCACACCAATATTCAAGAAAGATAGTAGGAGTAATCCACTAAATTACAGGCCCATATCGTTAACGTCGATATGCAGCAGGGTTTTAGAACATGTATTGTATTAGAACATTATGAATTACCTCGAAGAAAACCGTCTATTGACACACAGTCAACATGGGTTTAGAAAACATCGTTCCTGTGAAACACAACTTTATTCAAATGACGTGTTGAGTGCTATTGACAAGGTATTTCAGATCGATTCCGTATTTCTGGATCTCCGGAAGGCTTTTGACACTGTACCACACAAGCGGCTGGTAGTGAAATTGCGTGCTTATGGAATATCGTCTCAGTTATGTGACTGGATTTGTGATTTCCTGTCAGAGAGGTCACTGTTCGTAGTAATTGACGGAAAGTCATCGAGTACAACAGAAATGATTTCTGGCGTTCCCCAATGTAGTGTTATACGCCCTCTGCTGCTCCTTATTTATATAAACGATTTTGGAGACAATCTGAGCAGCCGTCTTCGGTTGTTTACAGATGACTCTGTCGTTTATCGACTAATAAAGTCATCAGAAGATCAAAACAAACTGCAAAACGATTTAGAAAAGATACCTGAATGGTGCGAAAAGTTGCAGTTGACCCTAAATAACGAAAAGTGTGAGGTCATCCACATGAGTGCTAAAACGAAGTCGTTAAACTTCGGTTACACGATAAATCAGTCTAATCTAAAAGCCATAAATTCAACTAAATACTTAGCTATTATAATTACGAACGACTTAAATTTGAAGGAACACACAGAAAATGATGTGGGGAAGGCTAACCAAAGACTGCGTTTTATTGGCAGGACACTTGGAAAATGTAACAGACCTATTAAGGAGACTGCCTACGCTACGCTTGTCCGTCCTCTTTTAGAATACTGCTGCGCGGTGTGGGATCCTTACCAGATAGGACTGACGGAGTACATCGAAAAAGTTCAAAGAAAGGCAGCACGTTTTGTATTATCGCGAAATATGGGAGAGAGTGTCACAGAAATGACACCGGATTTGGGCTGGAAATCATTAAAAGATAGGCGTTGTTCGTTGCGACGGAATCTTCTCACGAAATTCCAATCACCAACTTTCTCCTCCGAATGCGAAAATATTTTGTTGACACCGACCTACATTGGGAGGAACGATCACCACGATAAAATAAGGGAAATCAGAGCTCGTACGGAAAGATATAGGTGTTCATTCTTTCCTCGCGCTATACGAGAGTGGAATAATACAGAATTGTGAAGGTGGTTCGTTGAACCGTCTGCCAGGCACCTGAATGTGATTTGCAGAGTATCCATGCAGATGTAGACGAAGATGTGTTTTTTCTTGAACACCCACCTCCCTTGTGATACGTCAATGACAGGCTTCATTAATAATACAGGGTTATTACAAATGATTGAAGCGATTTCATAAATTCACTGTAGCTCCATTCATTGACATATGGTCACGACACACTACAGATACGTAGATACGTAGATACTTCAGGTTTCTGCCGCCAGAGCGCTCGAGAGCACAGTGAGACAAAATGGCGACAGGAGCCGAGAAAGCGTATGTCGTGCTTGAAATGAACTCACATCAGTCAGTCATAACAGTGCAACGACACTTCAGGACGAAGTTCAACAAAGATCCACCAACTGCTAACTCCATTCGGCGATGGTATGCGCAGTTTAAAGCTTCTGGATGCCTCTATAAGGGGAAATCAACAGGTCGGCCTGCAGTGAGCGAAGAAACGATTGAACGCGTGCGTGCAAGTTTCACGCGTAGCCCGCGGAAAATTGGCTCATGCCACAACTGGAGACCGACAGCGCCGACTTCATCTTTCAACAGGATGGTGCTCCACCGCACTTCCATCATAATGTTCGGCATTTCTTAAACAGGAAATTGGAAAACCGATGGATCGGTCGTGGTGGAGATCATGATCAGCAATTCATGTCATGGCCTCCACGCTCTCCCGACTTAACCCCATGCGATTTCTTTCTGTGGGGTTATGTGAAAGATTCAGTGTTTAAACCTCCTCTACCAAGAAACGTGCCAGAACTGCATCAACGATGCTTTCGAACTCATTGATGGGGACATGCTGCGCCGAGTGTGGGAGGAACTTGATTATCGGCTTGATGTCTGCCGAATCACTAAAGGGGCACATATCGAACATTTGTGAATGCCTAAAAAAACTTTTTGAGTTTTTGTACGTGTGTGCAAAGCATTTTGAAAATATCTCAAATAATAAAGTTATTGTAGAGCTGTGAAATCGCTTCAATCATTTGTAATAACCCTGTACTGTCAACCAGATCTAGATTCTCTGTGTACAACGTATATCTATACAAGTAAGAAGTTAAAGTTCTCGCCGCGTTTCTCTGTCTGTATCTGAAGATGAAACTCAGGAAATACAGTAGTGATTTTGATGGGGTTTTCACTAATAGAGAAACTGATTCACGTGGAAGGTATGTAGGTATCACCATCACCACATATAATAAACAAGCCGTCTGGCCGCATCTACTAAGTGCTACTCGCGTGAATCCGGGAGAGGTCGATAGTGTGTTATACAGGGCGTTTGTTTCAACTTTAGGCAACTAAATATCTCCAAAACGACGAAGGGTCCAAAAAAAGTTCTAGGTGAAAAGCTAACATCAGTGAAGGGGACGTTTGTCTCTCATACAGCTGACCACCTCCTTACCACCTCTCCTGCTTAGGCGGGGTCAGCCTTGTATTTTCAAATGGGAAACCCACACTTTTATTGTATACTCGGATTCTGTACCAAAAAATACGTACGGTTTACTCGAAGCATTGTTTCCCATTCGTGGTAGATGGAGCTGTAAACGACAAATACCATGTGCGCATTCTTTTGCAATTAAGAACTTGCGCTTTTAGTTCTACATTTCATTTACGATTTAAATCTAAACCTATGTGATGAAATGAAATAATTTCTGACTCAGCTGAAACTAAGTACTTCAATAATCTAAATAATTTATTTCATTTGGTTCAAATAGCTCTGAGCACTATGGGACTCAACTGCTGTGGTCATAAGTCCCCTAGAACTTAGAACTACCTAAACCTAACTAACCTAAGGACATCACACACATCCACGCCCGAGGCAGGATTCGAACTCTTCTCATTCTCAAGGGATATTTTTGGCTCAGAAACGGGCACTTCGGCCTATAAGTGGGGTAAGTTTGCGAACCTCTTGTCGACCCCTGTTCAAAAAATAGCCTGGGTATTCTGACATTGGCTTCTCAATATATATATTCTTTACTGTCGTTTCTTGTTATCAGTATCAGCTTATCCCAAGAATTACCAGCTTTCACTCAGTTAATACTAGCCAGAAATCCAGTCTGCATCTGGATCGCACTTCCACGACTCTTTTGCAGAAAGGTGTGTAGTATACCGCTGCATCCGTTGTCAATAAGCTACCAAAGGAATTCAAAAATCTTAGCAGTAATCTACGTGATTTCAAATCGAAGCTCAAGAGTTTCCTCATGGGTCCAGTTTGGCAGTGTGTGGGGTGTAGAAAAGTTCCTGCCTTCCACTATTATTTTAGTACTACACACTAACGTCATGGTGTCAGATTCCTCTTAGGCGATGTTGTAGTGTGCAGATAATAATTTCTTTTTAACACACTTAAGCACCAGGTTAGTGCACATCTGATCGATGCTAAGTATTAATTTCCAAGCCATATTAGATTGGCAATTGTTTGAATGTGTTATCATTTAAATAATATGCTATGGTAATTGTTGAGCATTTAAAGTAATACGATCTCACAAAGTGGGTATCACGGTAAATCACCAAAATACATTCCATTTGCGGACAGTTGCAAGAAAAAGAAAAAAACGAAGTTGCATAAAATGTAGAGACATATGGTGGAACAAAAGTTGGGAGTCTGTGTGGTGATTAGTCACGAAGCTTCCTCTACAGTGAACTATAGTGAACAGAACACAATTGACGAGTCAGTCTGATGGCTAATGAGACCTCAGAAATGGTTGAGCAAATGCTTATTTTTTGGTAAAATTAAATCATTATACACTACTGGCCATTAAAATGCTACACCAAGAAGAAATGCAGATGATAAACGGGTATTCATTGGACAAATATACTAGAACTGACAATTGATTACGTTTTAACGCAATATGGGTGCAAGATCCTGAGAAATCAGTACCCAGAACAATCACCTCTGGCCATAATAACGGCCTTGATACGCCTGGGCATTAAGTCAAACAGAGCTTGGATGGCGTGTACAGGTACACCTGCCCATGCAGCTTCAACACGATACCACAGTTCATCAAGAGTAGCGACTGGCGTATTGTGATGAGCCAGTTGCTCGGTCACCATTGACCAGACATTTTCTATTGGTGATGGATCTGGAGAATGAGTTGACCAGTGCAGCAGCCGAACATTTTATGTATCCAGAAAGGCCCGTACAGCACCTGCAATATGCAGTCATGCATTATCCTGCTGAAATGTAGGGTTTTGCAAGGATCGAATGAAGGGTAGAGCCACGGGTCGTAACACACCTGAAATGTAATGTCCACTGTTCAAAGTGCTGTCAATGCGAACAAGAGGTAACCGAGACGCGTAACCAATGGCACCCCATACCATCACGTCAGGTGATACGCCAGTATGGCGATGACGAATACACGCCTTCAATGTGCGTTCACCGCGATGTGGCAAAACACGAAAGCGACCATCATGATGCTGTAAACAGAACCTGGATTCATCCAAATAAATGACGTTTTGCCATTCGTGCACCCAGGTTCGTCGTTGAGTACACCATCGCAGGCACTCCTGTCTGTGATGCAGCGGGGTAACCGCATCCACGGTCTCTGAGCTGATAGTTCATGCTGCTGCAAACGTCGTCGAACTGTTCGTGCAGATGGTTGTTGTCTTCCAAACGTCCCCATCTGTTGACTCAGGGATCAAGATGGCTGCACGATCCGTTACAGCCATGCGGATAAGATGCCTGTCATCTCAACTGCTAGTGATACAAGTACATTGGGATCCAGATCGGCGTTCCCTATTACCCTCCTGAACCCACCGATCCCATATTCTGCTAACAGTCATTGGATCTCGACCAATGCGAGTAGCAATGTCGCGATACGATAAACCCCAATCGCGATAGGCTACAATCCGACCTTTATCACAGTCGGAAGCGTGATGGTATGGATTTTCCCTCCTTACACGAGGCATCTCCACAACATTTCACCAGGCAACGCCAGTCAACTGCTGTTTGTGTATGAGAAATCGGTTGGAAACTTTCCTCATGTCAGTACATTGTAGGTGACGCCACCGCCGCCAACCTTGTGTGAATGCTCTGAAACGCTAATCATTTCCATATCACAGCATCTTTTTCCTGTCGGTTAAATTTTGCGTGTGTAGCATGTCATCTTTGTGGTGTAGCAATTTTAATAGCCAGTAGTGTAATTGGGTTACCAGTATAGATAATAGTGACAACACGGACAAATCATTAATAATGGTGATGAAAGTTATACATCATTAATTAAACTAATTGGACAATACATTATGACATGTCATTAATAAAAGTAGTTGGGCCAAGTGACTGTCTTGCAGAGAATAATGGACTCCTTGTCTCTGTGAGGACATTGACTCATGATCTTGAAGATAAGGACAACTGGCTCAGAGCAGAGCACAGTGACTTTTGATCTTAGAGGTAAGAAGGTGACCTTGACCTAGATCATTTTGATTGTCCCAGGACCGGCTTTGACCCGCTACTCATGGTCTCTTATGTCGATATCTGTCTTTCAAGTTCATGTGAAAGTCTGGAGGAGAAACTACTGTCCTACAGGGGTTGGTCAAAAATATGGAAACACTACGAGAAAAGAATGTGTGATCATAAACGCAGGTGCTAGCCAAGGCTACTGTATTTGGCCGCGAGCGGCGGTGTCCTCAATATGTTGCAAGTGTCAATTACAGTCAGAGCAGTGTTCTTTGTAGTTGTGAATGCATTACGTCAGAGCTAAGTGAATTCGAATGTGGACAGATTGTTGCTGCTCTTATGTTGGATGCTACCATAACCAAGATAGTTGAGGTCTTTGGTGTTTCAACAAGCATTGTATTGAAGACTTATACCGCATGCAGGGAAAGTGGGAAAACATCACCTGCTAGGTCACAATGTGGACGAAACCATGTGTTGAGTGATCGTGACAGACTGTCTTTGAAGACGACTGTCACAAAAAACAAGAGATGACAGCTGTAAAAGTCTCTGCAGAACCGAATGTTACACTCATGAAACCTGTCAGCACCAAAACAACACGAAGGGAACTCTAGAAGCAAGGAATTGCAGGTCTAGCTGGAATCCAAAAGAACACATGTACGATGCAAATGCCCAAAACAGGAGAACGTGGTGTCGAGGCTATAAAACCCAGGCCATGCAGTAGTTAAGCAAAGTCATTTGGTCGGATGAGTCTTGTTGCACATTGTTTCCAACTTCTGACGAAGTATACACCCCAAGAGCGAAACATGGAGATGGTTTGGTGATAAAATTTGGGGCAGCCATTTCATGGTATTACATGGCCCCATGATTGCATTACATCCAAGGATTATGTGACCAGTCTGGCTTATCAGGATCAGCCCATGGTACGATGCTTGTTCCACAGTTGTGATTATGTGCTCCAAGGCTACAAGGCCCCGTTCACACAACCTGCATCGTCCAGGACTTGTCGTGTGAGCACGAGGAGGAATTGTGGCACCTACCCTGGCCACTACAGTCACAGATCTCAATATTATTGAACCTTTATGATCTACTTTGAAGAGAAGAGTGCGTGAACGCTATCCGTTGTCGTCATCGGTACCTAAACTTGCTACTATTTTCGGCAAGAGTGGTCTAAGATCAGGTATTTATCTTTTACGAGACGATTGGAAACTGGTTTGAGTGCCAGCGGGTTTTCCTACACGGTATTGGGCGTGGCAGTGTGTTGTCTTTTTGGTGTTTTCCCATGTTTGTTCAACCCCAGTAACGTGCTTAGTGAAACAGTTGGGAAAAAGACGTTAAGTATTTAGGTTTTTTTCTGTCATCCTCCGTTTTGGCACCATTATGGACACCGAGCGTCTGGACAGATGGCTTAGATTTGTTTACTAGTTTAACATCAGATAGATACTTTCTATGATTTTGTGTCAAGTGGATAGGGAGAATTTGACTTAAGAAGTAAGGGGTGGCTCTCCTTGCGCTAGTTTTGGATTCGTTCAGTTTTTGGTTGTGAGGTTTTTGTCGTGTTTAAATTTGCAGCGAAGCTGTCTTTGCTTCACAGTGAGATGACAATAGTCACTGGGTACCTCCTAATATCGTGTCGGGCCTTCTCTTCGCCCGCGTTTTTCAGCAACTGGACGTGACATGGACTCCACAAGTCAACGGAAGCGCCTGCAGAAATATTGACCGAAGCTGCACTACAGCCGTGTATAACTGCGAAGGTGTTGCCGGTACAGGAGTCTCTACAAGAACTGACTTCTCGATTATGTCCCATATCGGGCGATCTGCGTGGCGAAATCATTCGCTTGAATTGTCCAGAATATTCTTCAAACCAATCGCGAACAACTGTGACCCTATGACAATGCGCATTGTCATCTCTAAAAAAATGGTTCAAATGGCTCTGAGCACTATGCAACTTAACTTCTGATGTCATCAGTCGCCTAGTACTTAGAACTAATTAAACCTAACTAACCTAAGGACATCACACACATCCATGCCCGAGGCAGGATTCGAACCTGCGACCGTAGCGGTCGCTAGGCTCCAGACTGTAGCGCCTAGAACTGCACGGCCACTCCGGCCGGCCATCTCTAAAAATTCCACGGTTGTTTGGGAACATGAAGTCCATGAAGGGCTGCAGATCCTCTCCAAGTAACCGAACAAAACCATTCCAGCCAACAATCGGTTCAGCTGGACCAGAGGTCACAGTCCATTCCACGTAAATGCTGCCTACACTATTATGGTGTTACCACCAACTTGCACAGTGCCTTGTTGACAAGGTGAGCCATGGCTTCGTGGGGTTTTCACAACACTCGAATCCTATAATTAGGTCTTACCAACTGAAACCGGGACTTACCTGACCAGCGCACGGATCTCCAGTCGTCTAGGGTCCAAACGATATGGTAACAGGACCAGGACAGGTGCTGCAGGCGATGCCGTGCTCGTAACAATAGCATTCGTTTCGGTCCTCTGCTGCCATAGTCGATTAACGCCAGTTTCACCGCACTGACCTACCGTATAGGATCGTCGTACATCCTGTTATGTATGAGGCGGAACTATGGGCCTCATGGAAAAAGTGTGACCCGGCTGAGTCACGCAATTTCACTCTTAATGTGATCACAAGGTGTGGCCATTAATTGCACACGTTGATCAGGTAGGCTGAAGTGAGGATCAATGAACTATACTTGACGGGATGTATCTAGAACATCTTAGGTGATTCGAACGTTAGTAGACAGGAATACTATTAAAAACTTAGTTTTAATTCAGCATCGGCGGTGAACGTCGATCTTGATGGTTCAAATGGTTCAAATGGCTTTGAGCACTATGGGACTTAACATCTGAGGTCATCAGTCCCCTAGAACTTAGAACTACTTAAACCTAACTAACCTAGGGACATCACACACATCCATGCCTGAGGCAGGATTCGTACCTGCGACTGTAGCAGTCGCGCAGTTCCGGACTGAAGCGCCTAGAACCGCTCGGCCGAACGTCGATCTTGACTTTGTACAATAATATTTACAAGTGCAGTTATAGACTGAACTGCGAATACTTCTTAACAATTCTGATTGCCTCACACATGTAGCTCAATTGTCAACGCATAAACTGTATGTGGCGCCTGGCTAGGTCGTAGCTACTGACTTAGCTGAAAGCTATGCTAACTAGCGTCTCTGCAACTGAGATCTCTGAAGCTATAAAGAGTGAACCATTCCTATTAAAGTCGGCTGTAGAACTGGCCAGCGCGCTAGCTTGTCTCGTGAGACCAGCCGAGTGGCGGCGCTCGGTCTGCTAGCGTCGGCAGTGGCGACTCGCGGGTCCGATGTGTACTGACGGACCGCGGCCGATCTGAAGCCTACAACCTAGCAAGTGTGGTGCCTTGCGGTGACACCACACATTCCACATTGATTTCTGTGGTTATTTCACGCAGTGCTGCTTGTCTTTCAGCGCTGACAAATCCACGCAAATGCTGCTGCTCTCGGTCGTTAAGTGAAGGCTGTCGGCCATTGCGTTGTCCGTAATGAGAGGTAATGCCTGAAATTCGGTATTCTTGGTACTCTGTTGACAACTGTGGATCTCGGAAAGTGGAATTCCTAGACGATTTACGAAATGGAATGTCCCATGCGTCTAGCTCCAACTACCACTACGCCTTCAAAGTCTGTTAATTCCGTCGTGCGACCATTACCGCATCGGAAAGCTTTTCACATGAATCATCTGATTACAACTGACAACTTCGCCGATCCACTGCCCTTTTATATCTTGTGTACACGATATTTCCACCATCCGTATATATGCTTATCGCTATCCCATGACTTTTGTCGTCTCAGTGTAGCAGCAGCTTTCGAACACGGCTGTCGAATCACAGAGGGTTTCTCTTATCCCCCACAACTTTGCTCAGCACATTCGTGTCTAAAGCGTATTCTACAGTATTCTTTCTCCATTGGTGCTCAACACTGTCATTGCTGTAGATGAAGTTTTCCTGTTGTTCATTCAGGTAATATGGACTCTTGTTTCTCGTCGCTCTTGCTAATCAGAAATATGTTCCTACGTTTCTTTATGGTTCTACTTACAGCCGTATTTAGTGACGCTGTAACGGCCTTATGGTCTCAGATACTCTGTTCTACGTTGGCTGAGTCACAATTTCTGTCCTGTTGGTGACTAGGAGATCTAATATGTTATTTTCGAGAGTCGAATCTCTGATTCAATAAGGTGTTTAGAACTATTTCACATGGTCCCCTGGCCGTTCACATGAGTCTCCACATCTATGGCTAGTAAGTGGAAACATCCACGAAATATTATAAAATGGCAAGAACATTTACACGAAATATTCTCCAAGCTTCCCCTCGAACGTTCCGTTACTGCCGCTCATGAGGCAAGGGACCTATAAAAGTATCCGATGGTCATGTTTGATCCACCTATAACACTCAACTTCACCCAAATTGTAACGCATGCAGAAGCTGCACTAACCTCACTAGATATTATCCGTATTTTTATTTTATTTTATTTTATTTTTTTTACGGCTAAAGACACGCCTCCACTGCCTGCGTTCAACCTATCTTTTCGATACATATTCCAGTCGGAGATTGGAATTTCATCGCTATTAACATATGATGTCTGCCCAGCTTCCTGTCCCTTATTCTTTGTGGGCATTGTTACTATTCATAAGTGAGTCTAGTTCAGGGACCCTTCTATACACGCTCCTGCACTTAACTAAAACTACAACAACATTTTCATTCTCCAATCTGTCATGACGAATACTACTTTGTTTAATTAACTGGTGTCATATTCCTCTCTGTCTGAAATCAGAACGTACCTTATCTGGTCTGTAGAGGGATTTCTCTATGTTGAAAAAACGCATATGTGTACGACATACATACACCGCTGCTGTATTAGAGTTTTCTGTTCTGTTGTGCATCTTCATGTCTTTCCTTTTACTGTTGTAATTACATATGCAGTTTTCCACACTTTTATACAATTCACTCTCACCAGTATTCAAATTGTCATTCATTTTCAGGATCCCGTGCCTTACTTGACAAAACGGAACCTTTATAGGAACACTGTGTTGTCCGTCTGCCCGTCTGTCTTTTGTCATTACAAACTTAGAATACATTCGTAATCAGTCAAAACTGTCAGGAACTTGTAACACTACCGCCCTGTCGGACGTGCGTTAGCTCAATAAAGCCTGTACTGTAATAAGTTCACGGGCTTCACCTTGTAAACAAGGATTTAGTACATAAGTTGACCGCGTGTACCTAATGGAAGCAAGATCGAACCTATACTCAGTTAGTAACTACAGTGATGCGTCAAGCTAATGTAAAGTATAATTACGCGTTCGCATGGACAAGAAGTACACACAGTAGATATTACCAATGATTAATAATTCGGTCGCCAGCCTAATTAGGCATTGAGTGAGTTTTTCCTTGTACAAGTGTGTGCATGTACAAGCATAATAACACGTAGTACTGTTGCGTTATATGACAAAGTTTGGAACCAGAAAGAATCTACTGAACTAAAGTTTTCTTCCTTTGTACTAATTTGGACAAGCTAAAAATACACAACACCACACAGCAATGATTACTACGAACTGCATTTGTATATTGATCAGACTGAAATCGGGCATAGATTACCCTAGAATTAGTAATTTTGAAAACACACATAC
The DNA here is from genome assembly GCF_023864275.1 of Schistocerca cancellata. Taxonomy (NCBI): domain Eukaryota; kingdom Metazoa; phylum Arthropoda; class Insecta; order Orthoptera; family Acrididae; genus Schistocerca; species Schistocerca cancellata. The sequence continues at coordinate 147,090,527 of NC_064631.1, read as the reverse complement.
AATGTCACTATTACAATTGGAAAAAACACTAAGACACTTAGGTTAAATATAGAACTTAACTTTGCTGTTCAAATCTGATCAGTACACTTCAAGATGTGAAAGAATGGGCAAGAGAAGGAGGGGGGCCCTGAAACTGTTATGGTCGTTATACTGAAACTATTAAGTCCTGAAGGTAAATTAACACTCTAAATTATCAATCTGTGGATAACTACTCTTTTCTCTTATTTTTGAATTAATTAGTTATCATTCTTTCTGTCTCAAATTAATTAAATAACATCGCTAGCTCAATTCAAAATTTATCTTTCAACTTAATCAAACTGTTGTTCTTTACTAACATTTGCATTAACACACATAACTTTAAACGTCTTTATAGCATAGATTGGTCTGCAGATAATTTAATACTAACTGTAAACTTTCAATTCAGGATACTCGGGTTGCACAATATGTGGTAAGGACCCTATCTAGGTCAGTGATAAGGATGAGTAACGGCTAAGGCAATTGTGGTAAAAGTCACGTTATTATTGAACAGTTAGAACAGTTTCGACACTGGTCCACACAGATACACTTCTAAAGATGAAGTAAAGGTTTGACCTGTTCAAGTCGGTGCGGCGGTTGGCGGGCGGCGAGATAGCGGGCAGCACAGCACACATACAAGCACGGCTAAGGCTCTCACAGTATCGGCACTTTCCTTCTTCTTAGCGTCGTAATCTCTCCAATTTTGTGCCCGAGAATATAGCCATGCCAAGTAGTCGTCGGAATCGGCCCATCCGAGGCTTAATGGAATTCACTTTTCCTGAATAACCTCCTCAGTACGGTACATGTTCCTCCGACCGATACCCAACTCCGACTGTAATCCTGAGCCCGTTGTGCCGAACCGCGCCAGTGTGCGTTTTCCCGCGCTCGCCTGCATCCACCTTTTCCCGCTCCCCTACAGGTAGGGTATTCACCACAGGTTTTCTACTACACATATTCTAATGCATTACCTACGTATGGACCAAGTGTTTAAATTACAATTTTCACATTTTACAATAGTTTTAACATACATTTCCCTTTGGTTATCAAATTGCTTGAAATTTAACATAAATAATAACATTCATTTCAAAAGTCGTTTACAGTTTTCTTTAACATGACACGAAAAGAAAAAGAAATTCACAACATTACTTATATTACTTTACATAAATTCAGAAAGAAAAATTCATCTAAATTCATAAAGAAAAAATTATTATAGGTACATTATTGTTACAAACTGCCCCAGAGATTTTGATGCGATTTTCAGTAATTGGAAGACCGATTTACGAGAAATGTTTGTGTATATAATTCTCAAATATTTCGTGTTAATTGGCTGATCTATGATGCAATGACGTCCCCTGCCACTGTGCAAGTGATGCCTTTGGCATTTAGTGGTAATAGGTATATTAGGCTGTCCGACTACCTTGTCATGCCATCGCTAGCATCACAGGTCTTTTACGAACTGATCATTCTACATTCAAACATTCCTTGTCAGTCTATACCTATTACATGTAAAGCATCTGTAATGTTTCAAAGTAAAGTAATACTGGCAACTGGTGCAGGAATGCACTTGCACTGTTTGGAATGGGGTTCCGATATTCCATAAAGTACCCGTTGAACCATTCCACAGAACAATTTTATTTGAGCGTAACAACAGTAGCCCTGTGGCCACGTTTTTAGAGACTTCTGTCAAATGTTTCCAGTAATGGCAGCAGGGATCAGAGCAACAACGTCAACACATCTGCAGTTGCGTGTCATCATAGTATGTTCATATAACTCCAGAATTAATAAAAGAAATGAAGAAATACAATAACGAATGCGGAATTACACAAGAAATTTAAAAATTAAAATTAAAATATTTTCCAAAGTCTTAGAATTATTGGAAACGATATTTTGCCAGCATCGATATCGTTAACAGGCAAAAATCGTTGAGATTATCGATTCCTGGTATGGATAAACTTTATACATACATAATTAAGTTTTTATGGAACCCTCGGACCGCAAGACCTGCTCGCACTTGTCTGGTTTCTTTTTATCCTAAAACGAGATTTAGGAGAACACTTATGTCGCCATTGCCTTGGAGAAACGCTACGTTTTTATCACCACTCAGCTGTTCATCAGTTTGTGTCATAATTTTGATGAAGTATGTTACTATTATTGTTTCTCTTTAAGACATGATAACGCCCAACAAGAAAAATCTGCAGTTCCACTTTTTGGCACCCTGAAAGTCATTAGTCGATTTTTTTTAGATCGAACCTGTCAGACGTAATATTACGTGCGCGAATGAACAGACTAAGCAATACAACTAGTAGGAGAAAGAGCATTTTGTTCTTAAGTGCTAAAAACATAAGAGCAGCTATGAAGATTGCTAAATTTTTAAGAACAGAACTTTTCGAACAATTTTTTTGCAACAGGTTCGTTTTCACTACACTTTTTACAATACTGCTCATATCTTACTAATTTCCTTCGGCTGATTGCGATGTTCATTTTGTTTTCTTACATTTTTAGGTTGTCGGAAACGCGGCTGTTGCACGTTATGTGGTCTACAGTGTTAAAGACAAGTAAGTGATTACTGCCGGAGACTTTCAGAACTTTTGTGTCTTCACAAAATTTGTTATTGTCTTGCAGCTAGCAGAGAACTCAAATGATTTTCATTTTTACTACATTTTTCGTTACCTCTTTGTAAACTACATTGATATGTGTTGAGAGCTTCTTCATTTTATACATGTACAATATCTATCTTTGTCATTGGTCTGTTTTTTTTTGTTCCCACTTAATACTACCCAAGAAAATTTTTCTGTCTTTATTTTGAGTGTTACCGAAACACACAAAGGCAGGATGCATACGCCATAAGGTCCCCTTGTGTATATCCAGTCCAATAAGATGTTTCAAACGACCGACACTTGGGCGCAGGCCAATTCGTGCAGTGGAGAAGCTACATGTAACAAGTGTGTATTATCAACTTATGAATCTGAATGATTGCTGCTGCATAAGCGCAAGAACCGTTCAAGTAAAGAGGCTGTTTACAGTATGGAAAGCACAGAAATGCCAAGGTAAAGAAAATGCAAACGTTAGAGATAACAAGGAAAATATATTAAGGCAATGCAGCCACGTAGCCTTTTGCGATTTCTGTCAGTTGCGAACGCCGGAATGATTTCTTTGAAGAGATGCGGTCGATTTCCTTCCCCACTCTTCGACACTCCGAGTTCGTGCAGTGTCTCGTCAACGGGAAGTTAAACAATAGTCTCCAATTTCAAATTTCCATCTACCTTTGCTTCTTCTTAAACAGCAAACGTCAAAAAAAGGCCGTTTAACACGAACGCAATAACTCTGTACCAAAAAATTAACGAGAGTGGATCAAATGCATGCTTATCGAAGTGGGTCTGCCAGGAAAAACGAGGATTTTATGCATGTGACTGGAACTGTCGTGGGTCGGGGTTGCAATGACAGCTGCTGGGTGATGGCAGCCATCTCCAGGAGGCGTTTCACTCCCACATTGGGTGTCCTGGGTTCGTTTGCGAGGGAGACATGAGTGCATTGTGGATGTTGCAATGAAACAATCCGTGAACGTAACAGTTCTTTTAACATTCGACGAACTGGCAAACAATCATGCGTGTGCCCCCTCTTACTCGACGCAGCTTGTAGTGTCCGCGCTTCGGTGCAGCAGGTGCGGCGGTTGTCCTTGCGGAGTATGCATAAAAATGCGGGGCAGTGAGCTTGCTTGTTGGGTGAATGCCGGCCCTCCGGATGCTGAATGCGACGGCGGTCGCAGCGCTCGACTGAACTGGCACCCAGCAACAACCACGCGAAAGCTTCTTGCATGTTACGGGGAGCGTTCAATAACTCATGCAACACTTTTTCTCGGCCACTTTAGGCTGAAAAAATGTGTCTTACAGGACGTTGTAGAATATTCCCGTTTCAGCCCCTATAGTTTCATGAAGTACCGATAGGTGGAAGCGCTGTACGTAGCCTTCGAAATGGCGTCTGTTACTGTTATGCGTTCCAAGCAGACCGCTGTCATTCAGTTTCTTTTGGCATCGCATCGCAGATATTCATAGGCGCTGCAGAATGTCTACGAAGACCTGGCAGTGAACAAAAGCACGAGAAGTCGTTGGACAAGGCGTCCGTCATCACAGCAACAAGCCGCACACAGCTGTGACTCCTGTAACCTTGGAACGTGCGGACACTCTCATTCGATGTCATCGACGTATCACAGTCAAACACCTCGCTGTTCAACTGGACATCTCTGTTGGTAATGGTGACACATTCGTGTACTAGTTGGGGCACTCAAAGGTGTGCACCCGCTAAGTCCCTCGCTGCCTAACAGAAGACTGTGAAGAGCAATGAAGGACCATGTGTGCGGAAATGCTTGCGCGTTACAGGACTGATTGTGACAATTTTCTCTCGAACATCGTCAAAGGTAATGATACATGGGTTCATCACTTCGAAACGCGAACAAAACGGCAAACAGCAGAGTGGCACCACGCCACCTCTCCTCCGAAGAAAAAGTTCAAAGTCACCCCCTCAGCCGGTAAAGTCATGCTGACGATATTGTGGGACCCAGAAGGAATCATTCTGTTTCATGTTCTCCCTCATAGTGCATCGACCAACTCTGAAACGTATTGTTCTACCCTCAGGATACAGTTCCGCACTGTCGCCTGATAAACAAACTAAGAGCCTACGGAATATCAGACCAGCTGTGTGGCTTGATTGAAGAGTTTTTAGCAAACAGAACACAGCATGTTGTTCTCAATGGAGAGAAGTCTACAGACGTTAAAGTAACCTCTGGCGTGCCACGGGGAGTGTTATGGGACCATTGCTTTTCACAATATATATAAATTACCTAGTAGATAGTGTCGGAAGTTCCATGCAGCTTTTCGCGGACGATGCTGTAGTATACAGAGAAGTTGCAGCATTAGAAAATTGCAGCGAAATGCAGGAAGATCTGCAGCGGATAGGCAGTTTGTGCAGGTTGGAGTGGCAACTGACCCCTAACATAGACAAATGTAATGTATTGCGAATACATGGAAAGAAGGATCCTTTATTGTATGATTATATGATACCGGAACAAACACTGGTAGCGGTTACTTCTGTAAAATATCTGGGAGTATGCGTACGGAACGATTTGAAGTGGAATGATTATATAAAATTAATTGTTGGTAAGGCGGGTGCCAAGTTGAGATTGATTGAGAGAGTCCTTAGAAAACGTAGTCCATCAACAAAGGAGGTGGCTTACAAAACACTCGTTCGACCTATACTTGAGTATTGCTCACCAGTGTGGGATCCGTACCAGATCAGGTTGACAGAGGAGATAGAGAAGATCCAAAGAAGAGCGGCGCGTTTCGTCACAGGGTTATTTGGTAAGCGTGATAGCGTTCCGGAGATGTTTAGCAAACTCAAGTGGCAGACTCTGCAAGAGAGGCGCTCTGCATCGCGGTGTAGCTTACTGTCCAGGTTTCGAGAGGGTGCGTTTCTGGATGAGGTATCGAATATATTGCTTCCCCCTACGTATACCTCCCGAGAAGATCATGAATGTAAAATTAGAGAGATTCGAGCGCGCACGGAGGCTTTCCGGCAGTCGTTCTTCCCGCGACTGGAACAGGAAAGGGAGGTAATGACAGTGGCACGTAAAGTGCCTACGCACCGTTGGGTGGCTTGCGGAGTGTGGGTGTAGATGTAGACGTAGATGTAGGATATTGAAGAAGCGACCTCAGCGTGTTGGTTGCCACAAAAATGAAAATGAAATTCATCCGAGAGAAGCTTACAGAAGTTCATTGTGCTGTTCTCCCAAATCTATCTTGCACCCTGGTTGTCGCACCTACTGACTTCCATCTGTATGTCCCCATGAAGGATGCACACCATGGAAAGCAGTACGATGATGACAGGAAGGTTATTGATATGGCACGTCCATGACTATGACGTCGACCAGCAGTATGGTACCATGCGAGCAAACAGATCCTCCCAGTAAGACGGCGTAAGGCTGTCGCACTGAACGGATATTACTTTGAAAAATGGGGTTTTATAGCCAAAAGAGAGGGGATTAATATAATGTACTGGAATCTTGAATAAAACCAACCCAATTGCAGTAAAAAAGTGTTGAATTTCTTATTGGACTCAGGTACAAGAATCTACGCTCTCGATAATATTGTGTGACTGGCTGTCTTACGCACGTTGTGTTCTCGGCAATGGACACAACCAGAGATGGCGCTCTGAGACAGTATCCACCTGGCGTTGGCGAACGACAGTGCTAGTACGGAATTCTAGGACTGCTGTTCGTAATTACAATTCGTAGTAGAGATCAGCCCACAAAGTCTACAATTGGAATCGCCTATAGCCTTCGCTTAGGGACAAGTGTTTACTACAGTGATTGGCAATGTAGCGCCCAGGATGGACATAGTCTTGTCGACCTTGCATTCACTTGCTCTACAGCTTTTGTTAAGTATTGCAGTGCAAGAAAGTGTATATTTGTGTAAAACAAAAAGTGGTAGCCAAGATCGCAGGAATTCTTTTTATTCCATGATTACCGATTTCGGCGAAACTAAAGCCACAATTGTCGGATCTTAGGACACATACAGGTTACAACATCAAGGCGAACAATGGTGATACTGTATGGCAATATTTCATATGGGGTGCATTCCAAATAGGGATATTTAAGATCGTAAATCCAAAAAGCAGATCAAAGAACATATATTATACAAGACAACCAGTCACATAATATTACGGAGACTTTCGATTCTTGTACCTAACACGAAAAAACATTCTGCAGTACATGTTTTAAATGTGTCGTCTCTCTGCTATCTCTGTGATGTACATAATGAAACAGGACACTGTCTCTGGATCTGCAACTCTCTTTCTATAGTTTTAAAACTAGAAGTACTCTCAATGAAATGTTCACTTAGAATCTGACTTCATAAACTACAAAACTGGCAAACAGGTGAGAGCGTGCGTGAAGCCATAGACTGTAGCTGTCAGTCACTTATGTATATCATCTATTTACTCAAGACTGGAAAGATGTGCGGCTCTCCAAACAGCTTTGAAAATAATTTATATATGTTAGCTACATTTTGTACGCAGATGAAATGCACCAACAGTAAACTGACCACACTGACTATATTTCTCACGCGTAATTGCCAAATTTAGTGATAACTATGGACCACAACATAAAGAGAGCCAGTTCATTCTCAAGTTGTGATGTGAGACTATAAGATCGGACAGAATCAATTTTTTTATCGAAGACTTTCATCAAAAACAAATGGGAAAAATCTGATAGTGGAGAACGCATCCAAAAACAGTTTAAAATTTTTATATGAAATTAAACGTTTTATTGAGAAACTGACAGCAGAGACAGATGTAGCTTTCTTTTGTTTACCTAAAATAATTTTTAGAGCATAACTGATGAGTCGATATTAGCGAAATCAAATGAATCGTCGTGGAAAAACCTTGTAATACTCTACGTTTGGCTTGTACAATTTTCGGCACAAAGACAGTAAAATGCTGATATTCCGCGGATTCGGATGTAATGCGGTGTAAAAAGCTTGTTACGGTCAGGATTTCTGTAGCATCATTTACTACTCCAACTTCCAAGCCCTAAAAATAATAACCGAAAGGGATGTGAGTAATTAAACTCAGTCTGGGATTTGTCTCATTATCATCATATCTGGGCTGTCGTTGGACGTTTCCAATGTTGAAAACATGGCACGTATCCTTTGACTTGCATATTTGGAGTAATGTATTTTCTTTGGTAATATTTGAGATTATCAGCGTAAAGAATTCTTTCTCATTTTTCGTTTACAGACTTTAATGTCTTCTTTTCCACAGGTTTCCGGTCGTTTACACGCTAGTGCTCTCCCTATTCCTACTCCATTGGTTTTATAATAATTCAGTATACGTAGAATCCTATAACATCTGTTTCTCAGAGTTTGTGCGAAGTATTTCAGTGATCACCCTTTCACACAATTCTCCATGTCTGCCACATGCATGATGCAAACCATACCTGTAATAGCAAACCCGTGTTCACATTCTTGTTTTATTAACGATATTAATAAACCGTTCAGTCGAAGATGACGCCGAAGAAGAATGAGGAGATGGAGAGAAGAAGAAATATAAAGCGTAGATATCCACAAAATAGATAAAATGACCTCCAAAAACTACCTAAATGACTTACAGCAGTGGAAAAATGAACTTAACTAGTTTGCAGTCAGCGCTATAAACAGTCGTTTGGAACTGCTGTAGTGTTATTATTGGCTAGCCGTTAGAGCAAAGTTCATTTAAATGCTGTGTTTGCTAAGCTTTTAAAAATATTTTTCTTTTGGTGTACTTTAAATTTAAATGCCATACAATATAGAGCACAGTATAACATCACATTAAGTGTTTTTCCAAACATTCCATGCACAGTTAGTCATTTTACAGTTCACTATCGTTATACCGCGATTATGCTGTAATCGCAATATATTAGACTTCTTCTGCAAGTGTTCTATTACGCAGTGCGTTGAACAAGTAACGCAACACATTTTTTTCGTGGCAGTGTCGGTTGAAGAAATGCGAAATTTGTTGTGTGACATCGTGGAATACTTCAGCCTCTATAGTTTCATGAAGCTCCTATACGTGTAGGCGTTATGTGTAGACTTAAAAATGATGTCTATAATGGAGGTGTATTGCAAGCAGATAGCTGTCATTGAATTTCATTTGGCGGAAAACTAGAGCATCTCAGATATTCATAGGCTCTTGAAGAATTTCTACGACACCGAGCTATGAACAAAAGCACGATGAGTCGTTGGGCGATGCGTCTGTCATAATTGCAACAAGGTCCCACAAACCTGTCCGATCTCCCACGCGCAGCACATAGCTGTGACGTCTGCAAAGTTGGAACGTGCAGACACTCTCATTCGAGGTCATCGACGTATCACAATCAAACACCTCGCTGCAAAACTGTACGTCTCTGTTGGAAGTGCTGAGACACTCGTCCACCAGTCAGGGTACTCAACAGTGCGTGCTCACTGGGCTCTTCACTGCCTAATGCAATACTGTACAGAGTAACGAAGACCATCTGTGCGGAATGGCTTGCGCGTTACGAGCCTGACAGTGACAATTTTTTTCTCTAGCGTCGTCACAGGCGACGAACAGACGAACATAGGTTCATCGCTTCAAACCAGAAACAAAACAGCAATCCACTTCTCCTCTGAAGAGAAAGTTCAAAGCCGCATTCTCTGCTGGTAATGAAATGGCGATGGTCTGCTAGGACTGTGAACAGGTTTTGATGTCCTTCCTCAAGGCTCATGGTGTAACGATCAACTCTGGAAGAGTACTGTGTTACGCTCAGGAGATTGAACATACGACATCAGCCTGTTCGTCACACGAAAATGCAAATGAACCTCTCCTTATCCATGAGAATGCAAGGCCTCACACAAATCTGCACACCCAAGACAAGCTCATAGAATTTCATTGGACTGTTCTTCCTTATCCATCCTACAGCGTGGATTTTGCACCTTCAGACTTCCATCTGTCTGGCCCAATGAAGGATGTGCTCTGCAGGAATCAGTACATGGATGATGGGGAGGTTATTAATGCAGCAAGGTGTTGGCTCCAACGTCGACCAGCAGAGTGGCACTGTGCTGCCGTAAGCTGTCGCCAGCACTCTGATCGGCAAAGAGGCTGCGAGAAGTTGATATTTAGCACCAGAGCAAGTGAGCCTATCAGGAGAAGGGTAAAGACAAACTCGCAAGAAACGCGCCGCCAACACCCTCTCGACTGCCATTATTTAGATCGCCTCCGAAGATTGGAGGCCCCAGTCAGTCTCCCACTCAGTCGCAGAAAGTCGCAGGTCTCAGTCTCAGGCAGCACATAGCGACCAGAGGAGTGAGCACAGTGGGACGTGTACTTCACCAGCAGTGAGGCTAACGTGGACTAGTGCAGAAGAGCTTGTACCACATGGACTAGCTTAAGATAAATAACTTCTTTTTATGGTTAATTAAGAACCCTGTTAATCCATGCATACAGTGGTGTTATAGAAAGAAGATACCGGCCACCAAACAACGTCCTCTCCTTCCTTCCCCTGATACAAGCCTACAGTGACAACGAGACAACACAGAAGGTACCATGCAGGTGTGTGTTTTGTAACGAAAAGAGGGCGTCATAATATGGTGTTTGGAATCCTGAATAAAACCAACCTGCATTCAGAAAAAAATGTTGCATTGGGTACTGAATGTCAGTCCTATAACATCTGGTTGAAATTACGTGTGTATCTAGCATGACAGTCTTGCGCTTTTCTGCTAAATTTACTTATCATCAGAAAATTGAGCCACCTACATAAGGTGACAGTGTGAGAACTGAGTCTTTACTTGCCTTTCTGCTTCCGCCCGCAGCACCACAATACACATCGGCGAGGGCAAGCGGCTGCAACTGGCCAAGTGGGGGCCAGGCAACAGGCTGGCCTACGTGTACGAGAACGAGATCTACTACCTGCCCGAACCCACCGCCGAGCCGCTGCAGGTCACTACGGATGGCGTGCCGATGGCAGTCTATAACGGCATCGTCGACGACTACGGACATTGTAAGCATAATGCACTATCCTTACATTTAACGATTTTAGGTAGCTGAAATGAAAACAATATGTTTACACGTCTGGTGGTCAACAGATGGTTTTCAAGAAATTAAGAAAATACGCCTTCTTTCTTCTTGTTCCTGGCCTCTATCTCGTATCTTCACGGGGTCGGCATGTTAATTGTCGGATTTGGCAAAGCTATTGACAGAGGATGGCCATATACCCTTCCTGTCGCGATCCCTTACCGCCACCCTGGGACGGAATTTATGCAACCCTAGCTGCCTGCGTCTAATGTTCTTCCATGCGGAAGTGTGCAAACTTTTTTAGATGGTTGCGAAACATGTAACTGAGTAGGAATGTTGGTACCAATCTGGTACTCACTTAGTGGGGCATAGGAAACGGTAAAATACCATATCCCGACCGGCCAGCACACCACACCGGCTCTCGTCATTAATCCTCGCTATTTAGACTGACGTTAGTAGCTTCGTGGGCTAGTTTTAGACTCCAAAAAGAAAAACAATTTGAAAATTATTTACGTCTATGTTCCTCTAAACCGTTGTTAAAGAATCAATAAAAGAAAGGTTTCTATTAATGAAAAATAAATTTTTATTAAAAACGAGAATGTAACCCAACCAACAGTTAAATGATAATTAGTTGAAACCCTGAACTGCCGACAGGTGTTGTTGATATACGTCGATGGGGTCAGCTGGAAATGTGTGCCCCGACCGGGACTCTAACCCGGGATCTCGTGCTTACACGGCAGACGCTCTAACAATCTGATCCACCGCGGATACAGATGAATATTTAGTTAAGGGCTACCAGGCCATTGACCTTCGTCTGTGCGAATGCGCACAGGTTGGCCGAACTTTTGCGGGAATCGTCACCTTAGTGTGCTCGAGTAATGAGTTCATGGGCAAATATCTATTAGGTACATTACGTATGTAGATTGTGGATAGTTGGGAATGTGGGTCTCACGGGAAGCATGCAAGGGATAAGTCCCTGCAGTCGCGCTATTCCGCTTTGTCGTCGGTGGCTCATCTGGATAGAGCGTCTGCCATGTAAGCAGGAGATCCCAGGTTCGAGTCCCAGTCGGGGCACACATTTTCAGCTCTCCCCATCGAGGTATATCAACAACACCTGTCGGCAGCTGTGGGTTTCAACTAATTATCATTTATTCTAGAGAAGCTGCACGGTCATCAATGGTATCTGTTCTTTGCCGGCCGGTGTGGCCTAGCGGTTCTAGGCGCTTCAGTCTGGAACCGCGCGACCGCTACGGTCGCAGGTTCGAATCCTGCCTCGGACATGGATGTGTGTAATGCCCTTAGGTTAGTTAGGTTTAAGTAGTTCTAAGTCTAGGGGACTGATGACCTCAGATGTTAAGTCCGATAGTGCTTAGAGCCATTTGAACCATTTGACAATGAAAATCTATGCCGGCCTGTAATTGTAATCAACTTAAAAACCAAAGAAAATCTACTTCAACAATGTTTTGAGATCAAATAACGATCAATTAAGTAAAGTACAAGAAAGAAATAAACAATACCTTCAATACAAAAAATGACTAGGTACATGTAGAAATCAATTGAGCACTTAATTTCGTTCATTACAGTCAATACTTATCTTTCGTCAACCGAATACATTTTGCCCACTTGTTTTTGGCATTTAGCACATAGTACGACTGCATAGCCGCTAAACAGATTACATAGAAGTGGTACGATAACGTTGTAATAGGGACGGAATTGTAAAGAAAATAGTGACCAGTGGGGCAATAAATTACTCCACGAATGTGGTTAAGGGCTAATCTGTCCGGTGGATTCGATCCAGGGTTGGCGCATCTCCCCGAATCCCTGAAGCGGCCTGCCAATGCGCTCGACTACCCGAGCGGTCAAGTTAAGAAAATCTCTTTCAAAAAAATGGGGATACAACGTACTGCTCCAGTAGCAAAACAATAAACTCTATTTCACAAGCAGCAAAAATACTCTCATTCATTGTCAGATGTATGATACAATGCAAAATTTAATTAGAACTTGAAAAGACTCATTTGGGTGTTAGACCAAAAACAGGGACACGAGGCGTCATAATAGGACTCCAGAGCGTGCTAGTAAGAAGATTGGAATTGAATAGGGATATTCAAATAGCATCTATTGCTTTTCAAAAATCTTCATAATATTGAAGATGCGCGATTACACTGGAAAGGTAGAAGAATAATGTAAACAATAAATGAAAACCAGTTTTTGTAGACAGAGAGCCGGCCGAAGTGGCCGAGCGGTTCTAGGCGCTACAGTTCGGAACCGCGCGACCGCTACGGTCGCAGGTTCGAATCCTGCGTCGGGCATGGATGTGTGTGATGTCCTTAGGTTATTTAGGCTTAAGCAGTTCTAAGTTCTAGGGGACTGATGACCTCAGCAGTTAAGTCCCATAGTGCTCAGAGCCATTTGAACCATTATGAAGACAGAGATAAACTGAGAGCAACGGGAAGCTACAATTAGAAAAGGTATCAGAGAAAGATTGTCGTTGTCACCATATACCCTTTTCATTAAAAAAAAACTATGAACATATTAACAGAAAAAACACCTGGAGTTGTAGTGGGCGGAATTCCTACTCAATGCATAACATTTGAGCATAGTGGTGCGTTAATATATACAGAATGAAAGTATATTCTAAATTTGTAAGAGTTATGAAAGAGCTTGAATTTATAATTGACAGAAACAAAACAAAAATTGTGATAGTAAACAAATAAAAATTGAGGACGAAACCTGACTACAAAATTCAAAGAAATAGAACAAGAACAGTTGACAAATTAGGTTATTTCGGTACCTTAATCACGGAAAATAACAGATCCAGCCAGGGAATAACAAAAATAATTTCAATAAGTAAACGCGCCTTCAGCATAACAACATACCTGTTGGAGAACAACTCGTTTAATATAGAAAAGAAAAAATTAAGAAAAAAATATTATCAAGTCGTTCATCAGGAGTGAAAGCTCCACATTGCTGAAAACGAATAGAAGACGCTTGGAAGCGATGGAAATGTGGCTTTGGAGAAGAATAATGAGAACCGTCCGGACAGAAAGAAAAGCCGATGAAGATGTTTTGAAAGGGATCAGTGAGCAAAGAAACGTCATAGCAAATATCCAGAAAAGGAAAACGATATTTTTTGGATATTTTGTTGGATATTTATTTAGACCCAATAACTTTTTGACAAATGTATTGCAAGGAAACATTTTGGGAAAGAACCCTAAGGGGAGGCCACGAAAGAAAATAGCAGAAGCCCTTTTGAAGGTAACTAAATCCGCCTTTCAACAGTGTTTAGCCATCTGAAAAACATCTAAGGGTGATTTTGGCAGTAAGGGTAGAATATCGAGTTGAAGAAGAAATAGGACAATATTTTACTTCTACTGTTTCGTCTGGGATTACACTGAGATGATGTTTGTGTACAGTCGTAGTGTGAAACTTCTGTTTTCATTACCACTATACTGTGCACCTGACATTGCTAGATGATTTTCGTTTCCTGGCAACACTTTTGTCTGATGACAGAATCATGTTCTAGTGTCGCAGTCTGCCTCAAACACGGTGGGCAGGGCAAACATGCTGCTGTGGTCCCCGGACGGCCGACGAATCGCCTACGGACAGTACAACGCCTCAGACGTGTACTACACCGCCTTCGAGTACTACGACTCAGCTGGGGGTGGAGAGTACCAGTACACGAGGTTCCTGAAGTTCCGCTATTCGAAGGTACTGTGCTCTCTGCATCCGAGTTGCCACGTGCGAAACCGTTATAGCAATAGTAGAAGAAATAACAATAACTGTTTCAGTTCGTGCTTTGCTAGTATACAAATGATATGGGTGTGGTACACAGACTGTGTGGAAAGTAATATTGAGTAACAGTAGCTACGTCACTACCATTCACAGAAGCTGCATGTCAGAGCACTACCGAGGTGACTCTGCGCCTCTGGCAGAACTGCCGAAGCTGCGCCTCCTATTTCCACACCCACTCTTATTTCTGTAAAACACGTTTCAGCAATTTTTTCTACGCAGATCTAACAAATTTTATAATTTTGTAAATAAGTTTCATAACAATAAAGGATGACTGTAAAATACGCACATCAAAAAAGTTTTGCATCACCACGGTTCCCAGAACTCCTGAAGACAGACGTTGACTGTGAATATTGTATCACAGACACAGTCCCTTTGGACTGATGACCATAGATGTTAAGTCCCATAGTGCTCAGGGCCATTTGAACCATTTGAACACAGTCCCTTTGACTGTTCAGAGATGTCACTAAACCCGCTCAAAGATGTAAACAACCACGCATGAACAGCGTCTATTAGACGGAGGGGTCCGACAGCCGATCAGTTCCAGTCAATCCACCAGGAAGAAGTCACACGGCTCGTGTTGTCTGCAGTCCAACCATGCCTAGACGGTCATTACCGCTGTTCGATCGCGTTCTCATTGTTACTTTGTGCCAGGAAGGGCTCTCAACGAGGGAAGTGTCCAGGCGTCTCGGAGTGAACCAAAGAATGTTGATCGGACACGGAGGAGATAGAGAGAGACAGGTACTGTCGATGACATGCCTCGCTCAGTCCGCTCAACGGCTACTACTGCAGTGGATGACCGCTACCTGCGGATTATGGCTCGGAGATACCCTGACAGCAACGCCACCATGTTGAATAATGCTGTTCGTGGAGCCACAGGACGTCGTGTTGCAACTCAAACTATGTGCAATATGCTGCATGATGCGCAACTTCACTCCCGACGTCCATGGCGAGGTCCATCTTTGCAACCAAGACACCATGCAGCGCCGTACACATGGACCCAACAATACGCCGAATGGACCGGTCAGAATTGGCATCACGTTCTCTTCACCGATGAGTGTCGCATATGCCTTCAACCAGACAATCGTCGGATACGTGTTTGGAGACAACCCGGTCAGGCTAAACGCCTTAGACACACTGTCCAGCGAGTGCAGCAAGGTGCAGGTTCCCTGCTGTTTTCGGGTGGGGTTATGTGGGGCCGATGTACGCCGCTGGTGTTGATGGAAGGCGCCGTAACGGCTGTGCGATACGTGAATGCCTTCCTCCAACCGATAGTGCAACCTTATCGGTAGCATATTGGTGAGGCATTCGTCTTCATGGACGACAATTCGCGCCCCTATCGTGCACATCTTGTGAATGACTTCCTTCAGGATAACAACATCACTCGACTAGAAAGTCCAGCATGTTCTCCAGACATGAACCCTATCTAACATGCCTGGGATACATTGAAAAGGGCTGTTTATGGACGACGTGACCTACCAACCACTCTGAGGGATCTACACAAAATAGCCGTCGAGGAGTGGGACAATTTGGACCAAGAGTGCCTTGATGAACTTGTGGATAGCAAGCCACGACGAATACAGGCATGCATCGATGCAAGAGGACGTGCTACTGGGTATTCGACGTACCGGTGTGTACAGCAATCTGGACCACCACCTTTGAAGGTCTCGTTGTATGGTGGTACAACAAGCAATATGTGGCTTTCATGAGCAATAAAAAGGGCGGAAATGATGTTTATGTTCATCCAATTTTGTTCCAGTTTAGTGTACAGGTACCGAGACTCTCGAAACCGAGGTGATACAAAATATTTTTTGATGTGTGTATGTATTAAATGTGCCATATTGACGAAAAATGCACCTTGTAGAAAATAAATTCCTAACTGTATGATTCCGCTTAAAGGCAGAACTTAAGAACTTATCCCAATTAATTCTTAAATCATCTTTCTTTCTTGTTTACTTTTTTTTTCTTCTCTCCAGTTTTCGCCTCTCTACCCCCGCCACCTTCTTCCCCTTCTCGATACGGCATAATGCGAGTAAGTTAAGCTCCATCTGATTTCGATTCTTGCAATCTGTGTAGTAGCGCAATATGGTCAACCATTTTCCTGCTTACGCATCTGTTTTAACAGATGGAGCGCTCAGTAGTCACAATAATCATGCAAGGACAGTTGCGAGTCCGTACTCTACACTAGAGAAGAACTGTCTGCCCCCCGCAGAGATTCAGTGAACATCTAGGAAGACATAGTCAATGACTGAAGACTAGAAATTCAATACGGAGTAAGTACCAAAATGACTTTTTCGAGATACTGAAAGGAGAATGCCTTGATACAAATAATACGTTAGTAAGTGTGGTGTGTGTACTGTAAGACCTTCAGTACACACACCATCAGATTATTTGACTTGTCGATCTAACGAAGTAGGCGAGTGTCAGCAATATGTCTTGTGGTCTTATCGTGGCGTGCTTATCTTCTGCTGTTAGGTCAGACGATAGAAATGCCACTTGCACGCTTAGAGTAGCAGATTGACGGTGACCAAATTTAAACATAACTTGATTAATTTTCACACACATTTATTAAAATAATAACAAGCATAAAAATTACTTAACTTGGTTCTGGACACTATTTACATTTGACAATCTGAAGTTCCTGTGGTATTGGTACGTTAATCTTATTCTCACATATATCTCTGATACTTGACAAAAGTGTCTATACATTTATCTTCATGGCTATGTACAGGAATATGGTAATCTTATTAGGCGTAGACTGAAACTTTACTATACACTGGTACAGACAAATGCAGACTGGTACAGACAAATGCAGACTGGTACAGACAAATGCAGACTGGTACAGACAAATGCAGACTGACTAATCGGAGGTCTGTACACTTGTTATAATAACTCGCGCGTTCAAGTATCACTGAGTGTGATCCGTGAGGAGAAAAGGTTCGACGTTAGCAGCAATCTCATTGGCTGCGTTACGTATTAATACACGGATCGGCGGAAGCAGAATTTGGTCCGTCTCTATGGCAGCGCCATCTCGTAGTGCGAAGACGGACGAGCGCTGCGCCTGCGCTGTTGTGCTTAGTGGGGCGCGCTCTAGTGGGAAAGTTGTGCACGCGCTGACTACACGGAACTATGTACACAACATTAAGTCACACTGCAGGAAGCTGTGATCTGGTAAGTTACTCAGAGAAGAACTAGTCCACCCGTAGTATCACAAAGAAAATGACAATCTAGAAAAGGACGAAGACCATTGTTTTTGTGTTGTTTCTGCAATGATTACATTAGCAAAAATGTTCAAATGCGTGTGAAATCTTATGGGACTTAACTGCTACGACCATCAGTCCCTAAGCTTACACACTACTTAACCTAAATTATGCTAAGGACAAACACACACACCCATGTCCAAGGGAGGACTTTAACCTCTGCCGGGACCTTACATTAGCAAGACGAGGCGGAATAAGAATACCAAACACCATCTTGTACATTTTACACGCATTTAACCACACACGTCCTGGTAAAACTTCCTGTGTTCTTGTGGTACATATGGTACCACACTTCACAGGTCCTTCTTCTTCTCTCGCGATAAGCACTGGCGGTAGTCAACTTGCTTTAGTTCCATATTTTTGAAGTCAGAGACTGATTTGCCGTTCTTCAGGACACTTAATGTTGTCTGCCCTTCCTGCTCGTTAAAGGTTCTTCGTATTTTGACCTCTCCAGGGGCAGATAATTGAATCCACGATTCAGTTGATATCAAGAATTGTTGGTGGTGATCAGGTTTTCTGCTGTTGTGTAAAATTCAAGACAGAGCGAGTCATATATTTCAGAACTTTGAATGGCTTTGGACGAGGTGATGAACTCACCGGCAACGAAATATTTCACTGTCTTCTTTCTCTTTTCAGTGGTTGCAAAATCTCGATCAAATTCGAGATAGCTGTAGCCAGATGTGAGATACACTCCTGGAAATTGAAATAAGAACACCGTGAATTCATTGTCCCAGGAAGGGGAAACTTTATTGACACATTCCTGGGGTCAGATACATCACATGATCACACTGACAGAACCACAGGCACATAGACACAGGCAACAGAGCATGCACAATGTCGGCACTAGTACAGTGTATATCCACCTTTCGCAGCAATGCAGGCTGCTATTCTCCCATGGAGACGATCGTACAGATGCTGGATGTAGTCCTGTGGAACGATTTGCCATGCCATTTCCACCTGGCGCCTCAGTTGGACCAGCGTTCGTGCTGGACGTGCAGACCGCGTGAGACGACGCTTCATCCAGTCCCAAACATGCTCAATGGGGGACAGATCCGGAGATCTTGCTGGCCAGGGTAGTTGACTTACACCTTCTAGAGCACGTTGGGTGGCACGGGATACATGCGGACGTGCATTGTCCTGTTGGAACAGCAAGTTCCCTTGCCGGTCTAGGAATGGTAGAACGATGGGTTCGATGACGGTTTGGATGTACCGTGCACTATTCAGTGTCCCCTCGACGATCACCAGTGGTGTACGGCCAGTGTAGGAGATCGCTCCCCACACCATGATGCCGGGTGTTGGCCCTGTGTGCCTCGGTCGTGTGCAGTCCTGATTGTGGCGCTCACCTGCACGGCGCCAAACACGCATACGACCATCATTGGCACCAAGGCAGAAGCGACTCTCATCGCTGAAGACGACACGTCTCCATTCGTCCCTCCATTCACGCCTGTCGCGACACCACTGGAGGCGGGCTGCACGATGTTGGGGCGTGAGCGGAAGACGGCCTAACGGTGTGCGGGACCGTAGCCCAGCTTCATGGAGACGGTTGCGAATGGTCCTCGCCGATACCCCAGGAGCAACAGTGTCCCTAATTTGCTGGGAAGTGGCGGTGCGGTCCCCTACGGCACTGCGTAGGATCCTACGGTCTTGGCGTGCATCCGTGCGTCGCTGCGGTCCGGTCCCAGGTCGACGGGCACGTGCACCTTCCGCCGACCACTGGCGACAACATCGATGTACTGTGGAGACCTCACGCCCCACGTGTTGAGCAATTCGGCGGTACGTCCACGCGGCCTCCCGCATGCCCACTATACGCCCTCGCTCAAAGTCCGTCAACTGCACATACGGTTCACATCCACGCTGTCGCGGCATGCTACCAGTGTTAAAGACTGCGATGGAGCTCCGTATGCTACGGCAAACTGGCTGACACTGACGGCGGCGGTGCACAAATGCTGCGCAGCTAGCGCCATTCGACGGCCAACACCGCGGTTCCTGGTGTGTCCGCTGTGCCGTGCGTGTGATCATTGCTTGTACAGCCCTCTCGCAGTGTCCGGAGCAAGTATGGTGGGTCTGACACACCGGTGTCAATGTGTTCTTTTTTCCATTTCCGGGAGTGTATTTATGGTCAGCATATTCAAACATATCACAACACGCTAGAAACTTGAACATGAATAGACGGATTTCGTGTTTATTTTGCCCGCAGCAGTTGTCACTCCATACACACTGTTTTTTCTTCATTTTGATACTAGGTACTTGATGTAAATAAACAGGATGCGATTTCATTGGCTCCCCTACCACCTTCCGTCTCATTCCACACACACATTGTTGCATCACCAGTGTCATGCATATGTACACCAGAATTGTAACATGAGAGTTGCTGCTAAAGGAAATGTACGAACATAACCTGTTGGAGATCTATGTGTAGCGTGCAAGCTTGCAAATATTACTGTTTGGTAACGTTGCAACAAGTGCATCACTTCTTAAGTGTGATGCTGCCCTTTAGGCTTTGTGATGGTGCAATTCGAGTTCTTTCTTAGCTTTGACAGCAGTCTGGTGGTTTGTCTTAAATTCTGGAACTAACCAGTCACATTTTCTGCTTGTATCTGACAGTGGCTTTCTGATAGATACGTGCTTAACATCTACAGGGAGAACTTTTCTGTAAAATTTATAAGTTAATACTGAGATCGGGGCTTAAGTAGTCCTTCGTTGTACGCTTTCTGCTATAGTGACTCACATCTCTAGGCAACATGTGAATGTGGACCCGAGAGCTGCCCAATCTGCTGATCTTCATCTGCGAAAGTCCGCCCCGATAGCTGAGTCGTCAGCGTGACGGATTGCCGTCCTACAGGCCAGGGTTCGATTTCCGGCTGGGTCGGAGTTTTTCTCCGCTCAGGGACTGAGTGTTGTGTTGTCTTCATCATCATTTCATCCCCATCCGGCGGGCAGGTCGCCCAACGTGGCATCGAATGTAATAAGACCTGCACCAAGGCGGCCGGACCTGAATGCTCTACCTCTTTTGTCTTTGAAAACATTATCACCTGTCTTTTTCTTCTGTGCTATGATCTCTATTTTTTTCTGTGAAATACCGAAATCATCCAGAAGGGTCTTCTTACATTCCTGTTTATGTGCACCCTCACTAGCAGGAACTGCGAAAATCAATGTACACTGGCGGCTACTTTCCGTGGAATCTGCGTACTTTCCATTTCGCCGGCGTTGTCCTGGAATAATATCCACGAGCCTCATTAAGAACGTACGTTGTGCCTGCTCACTTTGCTGGTAGAACGTAGTAAACAAATTCGTGTTATGTTCGCTCAAGAGGACTGACAATAGTACATTTGTTGGTAACCTGAAACCAAATATTGTGACACGTTATAGTATTACAATACTGTTGTAAGTAGGCTGTTTAGGTTTTTATGTTAGTAACGTCGCGTAGAGCTCTGTATGAAAATCGCTGGCTGTGCTGTGTGCAGTCTGTGGCTGGTTGGCATTGTTGGAATATTCGCTATTGTAGTGTTGGGCAGTTGGATGTGAACAGCGCGTAGCGTTGCGCAATTGGAGGTGAACCGCCAGCAGTGGTGGATGTGGGGGGAGAGATGGCAGAGTTTTGAGAGCGGACGATCTGGAAGTGTGTCCGCCAGAAAAAGGAAATTTGGAAGACTGGATGTCATGAACTGATACATAATTATGACTTTTGAACACTATCAAGATAAATACATTGTTTGTTCTCCATCAAAATCTTTCATTTGCTAACTATGCCTATCAGTAGTTAGTGCCTTCAGTAGTTAGAATCTTTTATTTAGCTGGCAGTATTGGGGCTACCTGTATTGTAGTAAATAGAACAACGAAGATTTTTGTGAGGTGAGTGAGTCATGAAAGGTATACGTTATTGTTAGTCAGGGCCATTCTTTTGTAGGGATTATTGAAAGTCAGATTGCGTTGCGCTAAAAAAAAAAGTATTGTGTGTCAGTTTAGTGATGATCAGAATAAGTAAAGAGAAAACTGTTTGAGTACGTTGAGTTTTGCTCAGCTGTTTGAAAATCAAATAAAGTAAGAGGTTTTCCAGCACTGTCATTTATAAAATTTTCTAAGGGGTCGTTTTACTGTTACTTGTTTTCAATCATAAGAGTCTCACGTAGATACTCTTATTGTGAAGCATTAACGTTTAATGTACTGACGCCATACCTGTGTGTTTGGCTGTTGTTTGGGCAGTCTTTCTTTTTCTTTCCCTGTCTTGTATGATGAACCATACACTCTGCTTTTCTCCTCCACCACTCTCTTACTTACACTTTCACACTGCCTCGTCATTGCTTTTGGACCATCACTGTATTCAGACTCACAACACATCATAACATCAGACATCTTCATTAACAAGTGTCGACTGATGAACAGCAGAGCGCTAATGGTAGAAGGTGGACTTAGCGCATATCGACATTCCTCATGGATTTAATGCCAGCTACGAGCGGTCATAGAAATGTAACGGGAGAACGTACGGACATAGCACCTCTCGTCAGATAATGAGCTTGACACGTACCTCCTATCGACAGCAAAATTTCGTTTTTCACAAAAATGGTGTATAGCTCTTTTGAATTTCTAGTCTTCGTTTGCTTAACAGGGCCATACCTACATCCTCCCCCCTTGAGGATCGCTCTTTATACTATGTTTCTGAGACGCAGAATATACAGCACATGATCTTTCTTCATGTGTGTCATTCTAATATAATGGAACCCTGCTCACACTGCACATCTTATGCGTGTACTAGTGAGCATCTACTTCAGCTGTTCCCTCAAAGACGGACAGAAAGAACAATCTGTCTCGTTTCGTGTTCAGGCCTTTCACACGATCCTGCACCATTTATTCCTTGGGTTAATGGAGACTACGCTTTGCATGTCAACGTTTAGTAGAAGATTTCTATAAGTAGCTTTAAGTAATATGCGAGGGCATTCAATAATTAATGCTACACCTTTTTTGTCGGTCAGTTTCGATTGAAAAAAATGCGGAATTTGTTGTGGGACATCGTGGAATATTCCAGCTTCAGCCCTATGGTTTCGTGAAGTTCCAACATGTGGCTGCGCTATGTTGTTGTTGTTGTGGTCTTCAGTCCTGAGACTGGTTTGATGCAGCTCTCCATGCTACTCTATCCTGTGCAAGCTTCTTCATCTCCCAGTACTTACTGCAACCTACATCCTTCTGAATCTGCTTAGTGTATTCATCTCTTGGTCTCCCTCTACGATTTTTACCCTCCACGCTGCCCTCCAATGATAATTTGTGATCCCTTGATGCCTCAGAACATGTCCTACCAACCGATCCCTTCTTCTAGTCAAGTTGTGCCACAAACTTCTCTTCTCCCCAATCCTATTCAATACCTCCTCATTAGATACGTGATCTACCCACCTTATCTTCAGCATTCTTCTGTAGCACCACATTTCGATAGCTTCTATTCTCTTTTTGTCGAAACTATTTATCGTCCATGTTTCACTTCCATACATGGCTACACTCCATACAAATACTTTCAGAAACGACTTCCTGACACTTAAATCTATACTCGATGTTAACAAATTTCTCTTCTTCAGAAACGCTTTCCTTGCCAT
The DNA here is from genome assembly GCF_023864275.1 of Schistocerca cancellata. Lineage (NCBI taxonomy): Eukaryota > Metazoa > Arthropoda > Insecta > Orthoptera > Acrididae > Schistocerca > Schistocerca cancellata. The sequence continues at coordinate 147,067,324 of NC_064631.1, read as the reverse complement.
TGCCAGTCTACATTTTATATCCTCTCTACTTCGACCATCATCAGTTATTTTACTCCCTAAATAGCAAAACTCCTTTACTACTTTAAGTGTCTCATTTCCTAATCTAATCCCCTCAGCATCACCCGATTTAATTTGACTACATTCCATTATCCTCGTTCTGCTTTTGTTGATGTTCATCTTATATCCTCCTTTCAAGACACTGTCCATTCCGTTCAACTGCTCTTCCAAGTCCTTTGCTGTCTCTGACAGAATTACAATGTCATCGGCGAACCTCAGAGTTTTTACTTCTTCTCCATGAATTTTAATACCTACTTCGAATTTTGTCTTTTGTTTCCTTTACTGCTTGCTCAATATACAGATTGAATAACATCGGGGAGAGGCTACAACCCTGTCTCACTCCTTTCCCAACCACTGCTTCCCTTTCATGCCCCTCGACTCTTATAACTGCTATCTGGTTTCTGTACAAATTGTAAATAGCCTTTCGCTCCTTGTATTTTACCCCTGCCACCTTCAGAATTTGAAAGAGAGTATTCCAGTCAACATTGTCAAAAGCTTTCTCTAAGTCTACAAATGCTAGAAACGTAGGTTTGCCTTTCCTTAGTCTAGCTCCTAAGATAAGTCGTAGGGTCAGTATTGCCTCACGTGTTCCAACATTTCTACGGAATCCAAACTGATCTTCCCCGAGGTCAGCTTCTACCAGTTTTTCCATTCGTCTGTAAAGAATTCGCGTTAGTATTTTGCAGCTGTGACTTATTAAACTGATAGTTCGGTAATTTTCACATCTGTCAACACTTGCTTTCTTTGGGATTGGAATTATTATATTCTTCTTGAAGTCTGTGGGTATTTCGCCTGTCTCTTACATCTTGCTCACCAGATGGTAGAGTTTTGTCATGACTGGCTCTCCCAAGGCCATCAGTATTTCTAATGGAATGTTGTCTACTCCCGGGGCCTTGTTTCGACTCAGGTCTTTCAGTGCTCTGTCAAACTCTTCACGCAGTATCTTATCTCCCATTTAAGTAACGCTTAAAATGGCGTCTGCAATGGATGTGTGTGCCAAGCAGGAAGCTGTAATTGAGATTCTTTTGGCGGAAAACCATTGCATCACAGATATTCATAGGCGCTTGAAGAATATCTACGGAGACCTGGCAGTAAACAAAGGCACGGTGAGTCGTTGTACGAGGCGCCCGTCATCACAGCAACAAGGTCGCGCAAACCTGTGCGATCTCCAACGTGCCGCACACTGCTGCAGTCTTGGAACGTGCTGACACTCTTATTCGAGGTGATCAAGGTATCACAATCAAACTCCACAAAATGCAAACAAATTTCTCCTTCTCCATGACAACGCAAGCCCTCACACAAGCTGTGTACCTGAGAGGTGCTCACAAGACTTCATTGGACTGTTCTTCCTTATTTGCACCTACCGCCATCCATCTGTTTGGCCCAATGGAGGATGCACTCCACAGGAAGCAGTACATGGATGGAGCAGCAAGACGTTGCCTCCGACATCGACCAGATGAGTGGTGTCATGCTGTCACACAGACCCTGACTGTAGGGTAGCATAAGGCTGTCGCACTGAATGGAGTTTATGTTGAAAAATTGGTTTTCGTAGCCGAAAGAGTGGGGAATAATATAGTGCATTTGAATCCTGAATAAAGCCAAACCTGCTTTCAGAAAAAAATATGTTGGATTATTTATTGAACGCCCCTCGTACAAAATTATTGCGAAGCTTTTACCAAAAATAACTTTTAACTGCAACTCGCCTAATGAAGCAGCGACTTTGTTAATGTCACGCTAAACTGCCTTAAATGGTTAAATGGGAATATCTCGAGCTGTGGACACCAATTGTATGTTGAAAACTTTGTATACTGCAGTGCAGCAACACACGTTTGAGGCTTGTTCTCTCTGAAAAGCTAACTTTTGTTCCAAGTGCAATGTGGAGGCCTAAAATAAATTATAATATCAGTGCAAACTGCCAGATGCAGTGCAGCATGATTCTGATGAATAATTTTGACCACTCAATCCGGCTTTAAAGTAGTTATAATTTCGCACCTTACAAGCATCCATCCACATACTTTGCCATGCTCTACAAACACAATTAGGTATCATGTGATAGGTTATACATCGTATATATCAATATATATAAAGGAGACTGACATTGTCACATATGCCTTGTAAATAATTGTTAACGCTTATTGCATGAAAGGTGACGGAGTGTCTTTATTATCAGAATGGCGTAATGAATGATTGCCTATACTAGTAGAGGCGGGAACGACAGTGGAAATGAAACGGCAGGCGGAACTCAAGCCCTGGGTGGAAGGCCCACACAGGTGTGGTGGTCCAGCTCCACACAGGAAGTGCCATGGAAGACAGTCTGGGCACCTGAGTGCCAAGACAATACAGGGGCGACCGGCCGCTATCGGCCGCTATTGTAGTAGGACCGCAAGGATAACCGGATAATTCTTCCGAACTCTGCAAATCTTGGATGAGTATGAGACGAAGGAAGAAGCGGCACCTCAGAAATCACGCAGGATGGGTTATTTCCAAGGATTTTTACTCAGAAGCGTACCATTGTACGAGTATAGGTTTTTCATCGCAAACTTCCCGCACTGGACGACAAAAGACTAAAATATGGTTGGTCGGCGTTCGGAAGAATCTGTAGAGAGGGATAATATTCCGTGGTTTCGGGGATATGATTCGCTTTCGGAATTACGATGGCGGGGAGCTGAGCTTTGCTGGGAAGCCAGCGGTGGAGAGATGAGGTCTTCGTTGTGAGCACCCGTGCGTGACGGTCGCTCGATATCAGCTTTGTTGGTACAGACGGACTTGCTGTCTTTGCTCTCAGGAGAGTTTATAGTTAGAACAGTTGGGCACTGTACTGTTGCGAACCTATACGATTCTGGACTTCACCTCCGGGCTGGAAGTCGTCGTTGAGTATGCAGCGTTCAGTAATTCAGAGCACTTCCTCTGCCTATACTTACGTTGAGACGTTATCTCAACTCCGTCCTTGTGGCTGGGCGTTCGCCTTTCTCGGCAGTAGAACACAGAAAGGAGAAGACAGTATTAGAGTATATTAGTCAGAGGACCGCCTTCTGCCGTCCTAGTGTTTGAAAGAGTTTATTTGTGGCTGGAGTTCTTCCATCGTCGCAGACGAGTACGAGAACCATCACTTCGACGCACCGGACGCAGTATATGCGGTGATATCGCAAATTGCTTCGGCTTATTTGGGCTATAAAAGCTAAACAACTGTGATCACGTTAGTTTATGTTCACTGGGGTTCCACGCCATCGTAGATAGTCTTTGACAGTAGTGTCTTCTAGTGTTTGATACGTAGATGATGTCAGTCATTTCGCGTTATTGATATTAGACCTCGCAGTCATAATAAGGGGCAGAGTTGGGCAATTAGTATTTTTACTTACGAAATGTAAACTTCGTAATATAAAGTTTTTTTTAATCTACAGTAAATATGTAAGCAGGAACAATATCATTTAGTAGGATTAGTTGCCTTCATCATTCATTTATGTTTAGATTGTAATTTATGGAATTAAGAGATCCTAAGATCTGCTTCAGGGGGTAGTCAGACAGGGCCAAATCTTCATTTTAGCGTTTATTATTTTCCGTTGCGCACATTCATTTTACACCCGCCTGGAGTAGCATCTTGGAAGGCAAGGAAGTTATAATATCTGATTTATTAAATAAACACTTCAAATACGAGAATAATAATGGGCCATAATTTTTACTAGTATCCAGGACAGAAGAACCGATTTCAGACTGGGACAAAATATTTCAAGTGGAAGCACAAAGTTAATGTTTATCGCCATCACTATATTCTGAAACTAAGCGTGTGCGAAGTTTTAGAGTCGTCAGTTTACAAGCTGAGCATGCCCTAACTGCACCACAGCAGTTCACCATATCTATACGGTATAAAGTAATGGGCGTATAACACTTCCCTGAGTCACCACTGAAGTATGTGACGTAAATAGCTGTATCTTCAGATTGCCTTGACTTAGAAACTTACATTTTTTACACCACCAAGGGATCGTAGACCTTAGTTTTTGATATACATTTCAAGGGAAAAGCTCTACTAGTTCCTGAGAAAAAGAGGTAACAGTTGGACAGACAGACAGATGACAAAATTATCCTATAATGATTCCGTTTTTACCGACTGATATACAGAACACTAAAAAGACTAGATTTTTGTAAGTAATACTAGTATCTTATTACGTATGTTTTATACATTGTGCAAAACAATGCACCATCCTTAAAAGTACAATCATTCTTTTGCTATATGAACCACACTTAGGTCAATTTTTAATACTATAGCTCTGCTTACATCATGATCTGAATACTTCTTTCAAAAAATTGAGACATTAAAGAAACAAATTCACTGCCGAAACATACAATTTTCAGGAAAGGGTCTGTACAATACCAACATTTGTCGATGTAGGCAGTCTTCTGCATTGTTATAAAACACCACTTTATTCCCTGCAAGGTCTGTGCTACACAGTCCCATCTCATCTGTTTGCAATGTGAGTAGCACACCATTCGAATCCAATTAAAGGATTCTGGAAGGAGACCAGCCCACACTTACAAACAGCAGTATACAGAGGTTGTAATAAGAATCTGCAGCAGTAGCTGCGTGCACTAGATGTGAGAGACGAGAGGGATGACACCACATATCTATATTTAAATAGGGACAAGCTTATACATTCTAGAGACATGATGCCAAGACGAAACTACCATTTCCCCTACACAGGAGGAATACCTCGGCAGCAAGAGTCAAACTGGAAAAAATTGCAATGAAGCACTGGAAAGAATTTCGATGATATATAAAATTCATACTGATTACCATATAAAGTGGAACTGGTCGACATTGAAATAGATATTTCAGTGGACCAACTGTGTGGGCCACTCCAAAAGCTTCGTGTAGACTGCTATTAGCTTATGGATGTCGGTATAATTGTAGATTTTACTGGGATTTTTAACAAAATGTGAAGTTGACTACCTAACATCGAACCATAACCTCTTTCTGCCAGAAGGAGACTACCAAGGAAATGGAGCCGTTCTGTTTAACAGAATGAGTAAAGATATATCACAAATTTACGTGTCAAAACACAAACCCATGAGTAAACGAAATTACCGTTAACCAGTTTATCAGTTTTGTGCAGTGACCTGATACTCATCTCCTAGAAAGCTTTACATCTTCCCAGGCTAAAGAACACGGTACTAACAGACTGGAAGCTACGATTGATAACTGTGGTATGGAGGCTTAGCTTACAGAACTGCTGCGTTTTGTAAATCGTCTATTGGGGCAATAAAAACACTGCAAGATGACTAATGTGTAAGTAAACCTTTCAGACAATGAAGATCAAGAAAAGATTATAAACTATGTGTTGTCGGCCAGTAGTTTTAATTATTTACGTATAAACTATGTAGAAATTCGTAACAGATTCCAACAAAAACGACGTAAATGTTATATGGAAGTGTTATATTAAAGCAGGAGAAAGATTTTTCCACAGTGAACACTGTTCACCGCAATACTATCTGTTGTGTCTAGACAAGACAGCCTCGACACAATGAGAGGGAGCCGAAAGGCACGCGCTTAAACTCACGCAGGCTGGCGTGAGGTCTGAAACAGGATACGTAATGAATGCTATAAAGAAAAGTACGTAGCTTCTGGAATACTTAACTTTAATCCACATTTGTAGAACATCGCTCTTGATGATACATTAATAGAATCTCAATATCTATACTGGGAATGGCGCCTTGCTAGGTCGTAGCAAATGTAGCTGAAGGCTATGCTAACTATCGTCTCGGCAAATGAGAGCGTAATTCTCAGTGAACCATGGCTAGCAACGTCGGCTGTACAACTGGGCTGAGTGCTAGGATCTGTTTCTAGACCTGCCGTGTGGCGGCGCTCGGTCTGCAATTACTGACAGTGGCGACACGCGGGTCCGTCGTATACTAGCGGACCGCGGCCGATTTAAAAGCTACCACCTAGCAAGTGTGGTGTCTGGCGGTGACACCACACTATCACTTATAGATGTTACCGAATTAGGACTGTCTCCTACAGTGCTATGCCACAGTTCTTGAGAGAAATAACCAGTGTATCGAACAGACTTTAACCATTCCCTATTAAAGATTTCGAGGATTACAACACATTTGTAGCCTTACTGTTGTGACTGAGTTGTTCTATAGCAGTAAAAAATACATATAGCTAATGGACACCATTGGGGTGATGATTGATAGCATGTGTACCATGGCAAGCATACTGTATGCAGCCTCTCTTTAGTATACTTGTTACATCTTCTGCGTAGCATGGGAAGCATACTATATGCAGCATCTCTTTAGTACATTATTACATATTCTAAGTGTTCCGGCAATAAAATGTGGTGCTATGTGACAGATGGCAGTACACTTTACTTTACATCATACTTTGGACATGAGTGACATAGAAGATAAGTAGACGTTTTGATGTTGTGCATTGTCTGCACTGCATTAGAGATAAGCAGCCACAAACACTGTGGCAGAGTTAGCAGTAACAGCTGTATAGTTATGTATGTCCAAAGGATGTAGCTGTTTTTCGTAAAGGAAATCGCACGTCAGCATTCTGCACTAAGATTTCTAATATCTAGATAGTTCAGCTCTTAATATAACGGCTATGATTGCATCATGATCTTAATGCTTCCTTCGAAAAAACTGATATACACCACACAGTTCTGTATCAGCCGTAAACAAGTGCTTTGCAACCTGGGAATAAGGTGCCAGAGACAACGTGCCCACTCCATTAAGTCAGCGACTTAATGCTCTATCAGGGTGTATTGTATGGAAAAATATTCGATTCCGTTGTCACACAAACTACCTGTAACATAGCATTTATAATTCGTTTCTAGATCCATATGTGATATTACTTCAATAGCATCACAGTGATTTATAGACACTCGCATATAGAACAGTATACACAGAAGTAATAGCTTTTTGCAACAAAAGCTTGGTAGCTACTTTGCAGCGACCTGAAGTAGAATGAGAACATAAAGCTATAGCAGACGCTAGGCTGAGGGAAATCTTAAAGAAACGTAATTCATCCAAAAAAAGGAGTGGTTTACAAAACACTACTAATGGTAAAATTGCGTTACGTAATTGGTGGTGACTAACCGCACCGGTATAAATGAACCAGAGAGTAGCGTTAGAAGCTCTATGTCACTGCTAGCAACTTACCAGGTTGCTATACCTCGGAAAAAGACTACGTATTTATCTGGAAACACTATTGGGTAAATTCAATGAAACTGTATTCAACGCAGTGTGTGATATACAGTGCAATCACCATCGTACGTCTCTTGTAGTGATCATAAGAATAAGATAAGACAGAGATTACTGGCACGTAAAGAGGCATATAAACAGTCCTTTTTTTACTCCGTGAGTGCATGAAAAGAAATCGTTAATACTGCGCACGAAGACCTGCGGAGGATGGACGATTGGTACAGAGAGGAGATACATGTAAATATCGCTTTTGCTCATAAACGGGCGAAGAGATCCAGCATTGTATGATTACGCTATTGGCGGAAACAGTGACTATCTTAAGATACTTTAGAGCAAGCACGAGGAGCGACATAAAGTCGAATGACAAATAGGGATGTGTAACTCATCTAAGAAAGAAGGGGTTCACAATACACTTAATTGACTGATTTTTTGTGAGTATTTCTCTTCAGCTTGCTGTATAGTGTTATAATATGCACATTTGTTTGGTTTCTAGTTACAGCAAATTAAATGTTATAGGGTTTCTGACGTGGCGGTGCGTTATAGTTACACCTATGTTGGGTATGTAATCCTTTTGTTGCACTTGTTTTTGTCATGTAGCAATTATACAATGAATATGTCTTATAATTAGATCTACCGCCATGTGCATTTGCACTGGCCACGTAGGATGTACAGGAGTGACAGCAGTGATAGCAGGCTACTCTCCGTATCGTGGCAGTGTTTAAACAGAGGTCTTTGGTTAAACGATAGACTGGTACTATTACTTCACGATCTGAGTCACCGAGAATATTACGAAAGCCATAGATTAGCTCTTGAATATAACAGAGAGATGAAAATCCAGCCCCAGGAATTACATAGGTCGGTACCAAAACGTCGGAGAGCTGCAATAAACTGCAGAGGATAGGTAGCTGTTAAATTGACCTGGACGCACGTAAATGAAACTTATTGCAAGTAGGCGGGCACACATGATGCCGAGGTTGTTGCGACTATGCTGCTGACCTTTCGCTGGGAAGCCCTGACACATCCTCCGTACAGTCCCCATCTCTGGCCGTATTTTTGGAGCTCTTAACAAAGACATTCGCGGCCGTTGATTTGTTGTGGACGATGAGGGGCACGCCTGGGTACAACCCTTGTTCTTTAGGCAACCGAAAACATTTTTCCATGAATGCATTGACTGCCTTGTCTCACAGTGGGGTAAACGTGTTAATAATTGTGGGGTTACTTCTGAAATAATAAACACTTTACTTACCTCGTACATCCATAGTTGAAATGGAGGACAGTGGGACGTCAGCTGGTATAAATGTATATTAAAAATGAAGAAATTCCTCCAGCTGTATTTAAGGTGTCGATTTTATTTTGGCAACTGTTTAACGTTGTAACAACGTCATCTTCAGGCCCATACACTTGTTGACGTCAACTGCGTGCGGCTGATACTAGAAGTCAGCTAGTTACTAGCCACCTTCCACACGGAGCACGTCCCTATCTCACCACTGACTTCTAGTATCAGCCGCACGCAGTTGACGTCAACAAGTGTGTGGACCTGAAAATGATGTTTTTACAACGTTGAAACTAGTTGCCAAAATAAAATCGACACCTTAAACACAGCTGGAGGAATTTCTTCATTTTGAAGGGAGGTAGGACGTCAAACGGGCCGACTTGGAGCGGGAGAGGCACCACAGGACATTTTAATTTCCACTGTCTGTAGTTTTACAAGTAAATTCATAAAACTTTGTCAGCATGACCAGGAAGGATTCAGGATTCACACTCGTAGCAGCGGACGTTCAAAAACATAATAAAATAATTTTTTACGTGTGAAATTTCATCATTTTTCACTTACTATTGGCTGCATTTGTTGCTATAGGTACACTTTTCTTCATAAGTAAGAGAGACTGTTCGATGAATTTTGCACAGCATACAAACCATACTTACAGGTGTCTGAAACTGTAGAATCTATTTAATTTATGAAAAAATGAATGAGCTGTTACGTTTTATACTTTATGTTTAGAAAAAATCAAATTTCGTAGTTAATTATCTCAATTTTTACCACAGTTTTTAATAGATTTGGAAAATTCTAGAGTTTCACACCTGTAAGTATGGTTTGTATGCTGTGCAAAATTCATCAGAGAATCTCTCTTACTTGTGAAGTAAAATGTAGCATAGCAACAAATGCAGCCAACAGTAAGTGAAAAAATGATAAAATTTCATATCTAAAAAAATTTATTTTTTATGTTTTTGCACTTCCACTGCTATGAGTGTGAATCCTAAATCCTTCCTGGTCATGCTGACGAAGTTTTATGAATTTATTTGTAAAAGTATAGACAGTAGAAAATAAAATGTCCTGTGGTGCCTCTCCTGCTCCAAGTCGGCTCGTTTGACGTCCTACCCCCCTTAATATAAGTTAACCTACTGATTTGACTGCCTCTTATACATCTACAGCATCAGCTAAAAAATTTATGGGGAGTACTTCAGTTGTATGGAGAACATAACCCCAGTTTAAGATTGAAATTTAGCTTATCATTAACGGCTTTCGTGATTTTGGCAATAAGTAAATCATTTCTGAACAGAGAAAGCAAACAAACAAACACTGTCAGAACATGCCGTGAAGGCCCCGTGGTACCGACTCGTCCGCCGTGTCATCCTCAGCCCTTACGCAGCATCTGATGCGGATACGGAGCGGCATGTGGTCAGCACACCACTCTCCCGGCCGTATGTCAGTTTCCGAGACTGGAGCCGCTACATCTCAGTCAACTAGCTCCTCAAGAGACCTCATACGGGCTGAGTGCACCCCACCAGCCAACAACTCTGGGCAACCTGAACGGTGACCCATTCAAGTGCTAGCCAAGCCCGACAGCGTTTAACTTCGGTGGTCTGACGAGAATTGGTGTTACCATTGCTGAACAAGGTATAGGAAATTGTGATCATAAACAGGAACCAGGCATCACTCAACTGGAAACATCGTCCTTCATGCAACATCCCGACGCTCTTTTCCACAGCAGTACGACGGACTAAATCAAATTGTTGTCTTATTACAAGACTTGCCGCCACGTGACAAGATATAGGTCTAATTACAAACACTGTAGCTTCAATTTCCGAAGGAACAAAATATAGACGAGATTTTGTGTTAATGAGCTTTCACTTATCAACAGTACCAAACTGTGGTAACTGTTCACTGCTGCTGATAAAGCTTCGATCGAAAAGAACATCGTGCTTTCAGTCTCTATGCATAAGAGGCAACGTCCTGAGTGACTGACTGACTCATCATCGCCCAGCCCAAATCGCTAAGGATAGAAGCTTGAAATTTATAGAATCTGTGGATCTTATACGAGGTGCATTCAAGTTCTAAGGCCTCCGATTTTTTTTCTCCGGACTGGAAAGTGATAGAAACATGCGCATTGTTTTAAAATGAGGCCGCGTTCATTGTCAATACGTCCCAGAGATGGCAGCACCGTACGGCAGATGGAACTTTACCGCCAGCGGCGAGAATGAGAACTGTTTTAAATACTTAAAATGGCGACGTTTTCCTTACTTGAACAGCGTGCAATCATTCGTTTTCTGAATTTGCGTGATGTGAAATCAATTGAAATTCATTGACAGTTGAAGGAGACATGTGGTAATGGAGTTATGGATGTGTCGAAAGTGCATTCGTGGGTGCGACAGTTTAATGAAGGCAGAACATCGTGTGACAACAAACCGAAACAACCTCGGGCTCGCACAAGCTGGTCTGACGACATGATCGAGAAAGTGGAGAGAATTGTTTTGGGGGATCGCCGAATGACTGTTGAACAGATCGCCTCCAGAGTTGGCATTTCTGTGGTTTCTGTGCACACAATCCTGCATGACGACCTGAAAATGCGAAAAGTGTCATCCAGGTGGGTGCCACGAATGCTTATGGACGACCACACGGCTGCCCGTGTGGCATGTTGCCAAGCAATGTTGACGCACGACGACAGCATGAATGGGACTTTCTTTTCGTCGGTTGTGACTATGGATGAGACGTGGATGCCATTTTTCAATCCAGAAACAAAGCGCCAGTCAGCTCAATGGAAGCACACAGATTCACCGCCCCCAAAAAAATTTCGGTTAACCGCCAGTGCTGAAAAAATGATGGTGTCCGTGTTCTGGGACAGCGAGGGCGTAATCCTTACCCATTGCGTTCCAAAGGGCACTACGGTAACATCTGCATCCTACGAAAATGTTTTGAAGAACAAATTCCTTCCTGCACTGCAACAAAAACGTCCGGGAAGGGCTGCGCGTGTGCTGTTTCACCAAGACAACGCACCCGCACATCGAGCTAACGTTACGCAACAGTTTCTTCGTGATAACTTTGAAGTGATTCCTCATGCTCCCTACTCACCTGACCTGGCTCCTAGTAACTTTTAGCTTTTTCCAACAATGAAAGACACTCTCCGTGGCCGCACATTCACCAGCCGTGCTGCTATTGCCTCAGCGATTTTCCAGTGGTCAAAACAGACTCCTAAAGAAGCCTTCGCCGCTGCCATGGAATCATGGCGTCAGCGTTGTGAAAAATGTGTACGTCTGCAGGGCGATTACGTCGAGAAGTAACGCCAGTTTCATCGATTTCGGGTGAGTAGTTAATCAGAAAAAAAATCGGAGGCCTTAGAACTTGAATGCACCTCGTACAGTAGGCTTCATTTAAGAAGTAACTGGCTGAAATTCCACACCTAAGGGGGTGAAATAGGGGATGAAAGGCTTTTTGAAAGTATGTCGCTATTAAGGGAACTTTGAAGATAGAACTATGAAAACTGGTATTTTGCTTCTCAGAGAGAAAATAAAAAATAATTGTGTCACAATTTTTGGAAATTCGACCACTAAGGGGGTAAAACAGTGGGCGAAAGCTTTTTTGAAAGTAAATATACTGAGGAACTACTAAAAGATTTTTAAGCCTACATATATGATAACTGGTATTTGACTCTAGAAACAAAAAAAAACAAAAAATACGTGTTTTAGCGTTTCTGGGAATTCAGTCCCGAAGGGAGTGCAATAGGGAATGAAAATTTTTCAAGAAAACGTCTGTTACATTAAAAAATATTGCGGCTAAATTTAAGAAAGCTGATATTTTACTTCTCGGTTAGATGTTAAGAAATATTTGTTAGGAGGTGAAAGTCGCTATGGAAATATCTCCAGAAGGACCCAAAAGGCATGGTTAACTAAAACTTTCGACTGCACCTACCAGAATACCCTTTTGGTCAGAAGTACATTCGGGGAAGATCATGCTTATATGGCCTTAATTAGCGCGAAAAGCTTAGAAGGTGTTGCAATTTGTGAACATAAAAATTCGATTAAATAAAAACAAAAAATCTTCGCAGGCCATAATAGTCTAAGCGAGCGAAGCAGCGGGCGCTAAGTTAGTCATATATTAATTGCGTACATTTCCTGTACGTCTGACATAAACAATATGGATGTTCCAGCCAGGGACGCCCGTAGCCACTGTTCATCTCAGGGTCGCCACTTTGCCGTCCGACAGATCGACCCCAGTTGCCTTCCAAGAGCTGTTGGCACCAACAGACGTCGTCGGACAGTAAGTAACTCCTTTTTATGTTCAACTGTTAGTTAATACATTTCATGGTCACACAGCCACTGTAACTCTCGGAAGCCGATCGGCCGTAACGACGAAACCCTGAACAACCTCGCATTTTTTATTCCACAACTCTTATGATTTATACCTGTAATTAAGACACCACTGTGATTCTGTAAGAGAGAGGGATGAAAGAAATGTGCAAACTGTCGACTGCATTTTCATTGACGTCCTAAGTTTTCGGACACTTCCTTTGTTTTACATTTCGTGTCCTTAAATCAGTTTTCATAAGGATTTCATTCAATGTTGCAAAAGAACAACAATCATAAAACTATTTCTACTCCATGATTTATTGCCAAATATAGGAGAATTATGTATCACTGAAGTTTTCTTATAAAGAGCTACTGTTATCGAGTCGAGAATCATTCCCTTTGAAAGTAAAAATGCAGACCTAATAGCCTTATTTCACCAGTCAAGGTCACAGGAAGACTTTGGTCACTATTATTTGGCCATTGTAAGTAATCGTCTATGTTAAGGTAGAATATTTGTTCAAGCTAGCTACTTATTTTATTTTATTTAACTGAAAACCAAGGAAATAATTTACAAGGATGATAAATGACATCAACTGAATTATTATCCACAAAGGAGCATAAAACTTTTATTTTGGCTGGAAGTCAGAAACGTATCTGTCAGTCAAAACAGAAATGTTCACTTTGCAGAGCAGTTACAATATTCTGTACAGTTCTGATCGCGGTAAGCTTAGATGTGCTCTGGTCACATCAGAATAAGAATTACAGTGGTACGATAGAGTTCAATGCTTCTGTTCTTGAGCACATGGTTCACTTCATTTGCTCATTCACTTACAAACATCCCTCAATTGTGGACAGCTGTCACGAAAGCGACATTTTCACTCCAAAAAGTCCATGAAGGAAGAGCTGCTGCATCATCAGGGTGGAATGGGATACAGTTCACTCCAAGGGAGGTGGTTGTACCGAATGAAACAGTCGGGCCATGTTTGTATGCTGTAATAAGACAGGACTCAACTTCTATTCAGAAATCTTGGGTAAACATTATCGCCTTCAGTAAAATCATTTTCTTTATTCTAATAGTCTGTTAACATTAGTGCCAGGATGCCAGGTCTTACACTTGACGAGGCATTCTTCTTCACAGTTTAACGATACTCTGAATGTGACTCCAGCAATAAAGTTCATTTTTTGATCAGACAAAATGTCGATATAATGTGCAGCAGGAAAGTAATTCATGGAAAGCTTTATCCAAGTTATCCAAATTATTTCTGGCGCTTTTGTTGTAATCATCACACAGTTTGGACAAAATTGTAGTTGGCTGAACAGGCTCTTGTTTCATCAAAGGTGGCACAATCTGACTGTTTTTCCAATGGCTGCAGTAATTACACAATATGTAGTCATGGTGTATCTCTTGGAAAACGAGCAGTCAGTTGTTTGTAATTCATCAGCGATCTCAACGAGATATTCTGTAGGTCTTAAAATTTTAACACCACGAAGATGACATGCAACATATGTCAATTTGGCATTGAGTGTAGTATGTGGTTGGATAAGTAAATGATGGGCATTTCAGTGCAACTACGAAAAGTCGGTAAGAGCGACGCCATCTACATTCAGTACGCAGGGGTCTCTCCTAAGAGTCGTCAGGTGCATTTTCTCTGGCGTTTCAGCAGATATTTGCAATTTCGTTTGTGAATTGCGAAGCTGGGTCAGCTCAAACAAGTACCCCTCATCACGTCTTTCATAGGACGACCAGTGTTGATGAGAACGTCGGTTCGTTTCTAGTTACCAGCAAAATGATTAAAAAAAAAAAGGTTCAAATGGCTCTGAGCACTATGGGACTTAACTTCTGAAGTCATTAGTCCCCTAGAACTTAGATCTACTTATACCTAACTAACCTAAGGACATCACACACATCCATGCCCGAGGCAGGATTCCAACCTGATACCGTAGCGCTCGCACGGTTCCAGACTGTAGCGCCTAGAACCGCTCGGTCACCCCGGCCGGCAAAATGATTTTCAAACCGAAATTTTACTTGCTCAGTCGATAGAGAGGTCCCAGATTAATCCATTGCGATAATTATTTTATCGATATGTATTAACAGGGCAGTAAAGGTCGATAAATAACCAGTAGGGCTTACTCCAGCAGCGATAGCACTGTGCTTATCCGCGCTGACTGCTACCGCCAAGCGTGCAGCCCTACTGAATCGCTGCTGAATTTCTTTTTATACCTTGTGTTTTACTGCCCCTGTTAATATATATTGCTAAAACAAATATATCGGATTAGAATAATGTGGGAGCACTCTATCGAATACCCATGTAAAATTTCGATTTAAAATAATTTCGTTTTTAATGGGAATCAAACCGTAGCTTTCTGTTGACACTAGATGTCGTATGAAAGAGGTCACGAGGGGTAATTGTTTTTGCTGAATATAGGTACACAACGCAAAAACGAAAATGCAAATGCTTGCCGAAACACCAAACAAAATACGCCTGACGACTCTTAGGAGAGACACGGGTTATAATAAAAGATAAAGCAGTGGGTTTCCCATTCAGGGATCGCATTTGAGTGTTCGTTGTTTGCAAAAAGATTATACTGTAGCTCGTGTAACAAAAGTAATATACACTGAAGAGCCAAAGAAACTAGTACCTCTGCCTAATATCGTGTAGGGCCTCCGCGAGCACGCAGAAGTGCCGCAACACGACGTGGCATGGACTGGACTAATGTCTGAAGTAATGCTGGAGGGAACTGACACCATGAATCCTGCAGTACTGTTCATAAATCAGTAAGACTACGAGGGGGTGGAGATCTCTTCTGAACAGCATGTTGCAAAGCATCCTAAATTTTCACAGTAATGTTCATGTCTGGGGAGTTTAGTGGACAACGGAAGTGTTTAAACTCAGAAGAGTGTCCCTGGAGCCGCTATGTAGCAATTTTGGACGTGTGGGATGTCATATTGTCCTGCTGGAATTTCCCAAGTCCTTCGAAACGCACAATGGACATGAATGGGTGTAGTATGCTTACATGCGTGTCACCTGTCAGAGTCGTATCTAGACATATCAAGGGTATCCAACTGCACACGCCCCACACCATTACAGAGCCCCCATCAGCTTGAACAGCCCCTGCTTACATGCAGGGTCCACGGATTCATGAGGTTTTCTCCGCACCCTTACACGTCCATACGCCTCGATACAATTTGTAACGAGACTCGTCCGACCAGGCAACAAGTTTCAGTCATCAACAGTCCAACGTCGGTGTTGACAGGCCCAGGCGAGGCATAAAGCTTTGTGTCGCGCAATCGCCGGCCACGGTGGCCGAGCGGTTCTAGGCGCTGCAGTCTGGAACCGCAAGACCGCTATGGTCGCAAGTTCGAATCCTGCCTCGGGCATGGATGTGTGTGATGTCCTTAGGTTAGTTTGGTTTAATTAGTTCTAAGCCTAGGGGCCTGATGACCTCAGCAGTCAAGTCCCATAGCGCTCAGAGCCATTTGTCGCGCAATCATCACGGGTACACGAGTGGGCCGTTGGCTCCAAAAGCGCATATCGATAATGTTTAGTTGAATGATTCGTATGCTGACACTTATTGATGTCCCAGCATTGAAATCTGCAGCAATTTGCGGAGGGCTTGCACCTCTGTCACATCTCTTTAGTCATCGTCTGTCCCGTTCTTGCAGGATCTTTTTCCGGCTGAAGCGATGCCGGGGATTTGATATTTGACCGAATTATTGATATTCATGGTACACTCGTGAAATGGTCATACTGCCTCGGAGATGCTGTGTCCCATCGCTCGTGCGCCGACTGTAACACCACGTTCAAACTCACCTAAATCTTGATAAACTGTCATTATAGCAGCAGTAACCGATCTAACAACTGCGCCAGACACTTGTTGTCTTATATAGACGGTGCCGACCCCAGCGCCATGTATCTGTGTATTTGAATACGCATGTCTATGCCAGTTTCTTTGGCGCTTCAGTGTAGTACGTCTAGAAATTCGACAGTGGAAGGTTGTGACCTTCCGAGACTGTGGTTTTTCATTTCGTGATACTGTCGCTTACATTGATCGGGATCCCATGACTGCCGTGTGAATATGGAATTGATGGGTTCAGGAGGGCCATACTCAACGCTGTGCAGGACCTCGATGACTCCTGCGACTAGAGCCCGAGAGGACAGTCGTATTGTTCACTTGGCTGTTCACTTTGTATACCCGCATCATCTACTTTGATTCAGAAAATAGCTGGACAAGTGTCCATACAAACGATACGACATATGTAGCATCACGGACTCTCAGCATGGCGACTATTGTTGAAGATTGACTTGGCGTGGCAGCAGGGAGATCTGCGCCGGCGATGATGCGCCAAAGCACGACACTGGACACACGAGCACCACCACGTCGTCTTTTCAGAAGCGCTTCGCTTCTGCTTACAACATCGTGGTAGACATATCCGCGTGTAGAAGTGCAGAGAGGAGCAAACGTTCTTAGACTGCATTCATCATTGCCATACAGACCCCTCATTTGGTGTGATGGTATGGGTTGCCATTTGGTACAGAATCTCTGGTTCGTACAGCCGATAATCTGGACAGAAGCCGTTACGTTTATGATGTGTTTAGGACGGTGGCTGTGTCACAGCTTTGAAGTCTCCGTGATGTTTATCTTTCAACAAGGTGAGGCAAGACCACATGGTGGTTGTGCTATTCTGGCCTATCTCGATACAGAGGGCTTTCTACTATTGCCTTGGCCAGCAAGTTCTCCGGATGTATCACCCATGGAAAACATTTGGTTCTGGTTTGCGGAGAGACAGTCGTGCCACTACTCGCCGGCCTCTACCACTCATCAAATTTGGCATCGAGTTGAAGCTACATGGAATGCCACAATCGTTTCTTTATTGGAGCTTAATTTGACTTTATGCCCATCCGAGCTAGAGACTCTGCTGCTGCCAGAAATGGCGTGCTGTACACAAGCAAATACATTGTCCTGTCATATTAATGATGGTGGTGAGTTCCTATGGGACTAAACTGCTGAGGTCATCAAAAATGGTTCAAATGGCTCCAAGCACTATGGGACTTAACATCTGAGGCCATCAGTTCCCTAGACTTAGAACTACTTAAACCTAACTATCCTAAGGATATCACACACATGCATGCCCGAGGCAGGATTCGAACCTCCGACCGTATCAGCCGCGTGGTTCCGGGATGAAGCGCCTAGAACCGCTCGGCCGCAGCGGCCGGCCTCAGGCATCGGTCTCTAGGCTTACACACTACTGAGTCTAACTTAAACTGACTTACGCTAAGCACAACACACACACACACACACACACACACACACACACACACACACACACACACACCCATGCCCGAGGGAGAACTCGAACCTCCGACGGGGCGAACCGCGCGAACCGTGGCGAGACGCCTCATTGATGGGACTACCTATCAAAAACCTGAATAATAGCCTTTGAAACGCGGGCCGCTGCGAGACGTGCTGAAAGAGAGTCAGTGACGTTCTTCAAGGTACCGACAGGGTTGTGGAACCACGGCGATTCCAGTGCAATAGCCAGCCAGGTTTCTGGGTTGTGGATCCATGACGCCACCGCCCGATCGAGGTGGTCCCACATATTCTCGATTGGATTTAAGTCCGGTGACTTTGGCGGCCAGAAGAATACGGTAACAGCACACGGTAACCACACTCGTACACTGCGAGCGGTGTGACACGTTGCATTGTCCTGCTGGTAGATGCCATCGTGCTGAGGAAAAGTAAACTACCTATAAGGGTGCGCAAGGTCCCCAAGGATAGATGCACAATTGTGCTGATCTATTGTACCATCTAGAATGATGAGATCACCCCAAAAATACCACGAAAACATTTCCCAAACCATAAAGCTCCCGCCTCCGGCCTGGACCCTTCGAACGATGTTGAAAGGCGTTTGCTTTCAGATGCTTCATGCCGTACATGCCAACGGCCACCTGTCCGATGGAGCATAAAATGTGATTCATCTCGAAAGGCCACCTATCGCCACTCAGTGGACGTCTAGCTGCTATACTGGCGTCCAACTTTCAGCCTTCGTCGCTGACGAACAGCAGTGAGCATGCGTGCATGAACCAGGCAACTAATGCAGAGGAGTGTACGCAGCAACTTTAGCGAAACGGTCGTTGAGGAGACACTGTTGGGACCCCTTGGCTTATCTGGGTGGTCCGTTGCTCAACAGCTGCATGCACATTCGCCCGTACACCTCTCTGCAGCCGTCGTTCACCCCTCATCTATGGTCCGTGCTGCACCACAATTACCACAGCCCTGTTTTGGATAGCGCTATTTTGCGATACACAGTATACTTACACCACAGGTGCACACAAACAGTTTACAAACCTAGCCCTTTCGGAAATGCTTCCACTCCTGGCCCGACAGCCAATGATCACGCCCTTTTGGGCGCCAGGAAAAACGTTCCGTTTCCGCGCAGCATTACGACAACAATTGCACTGAATGAGATTTTCACTCTGCAGCGCAGTGTGCGCTGATAGTTTCTGGCAGCTTAAAACTGTATGCCGGACCGAGACTCGAACTCGGGACCTTTGCCTTTCGCGGTCAAGTGCTCTACCATCTGAGCTACCCAAACACGACTCACGCCCCCTCCTCAAAGCTTAACTTCAGCCAGTACGGTTGTGTTGGCAGAAGAGCCAACACCGTGTTACTAGAGGAGGCCGAAATGCACGCGTTTTAGCTCACGCAGGCTGGCGTGAGGAGGGAAGAACTATACTGACGCGAGGTCTGGAACATGACAAGGAATCAGAATTCAGAAGGCGGACGTAATTAGTTTCATACTTAACTTTAATCCATTAATGATGAACGTCGCTCTTGACGGTACATGATTCACAATATTATCTGTTCAGAAGACATAGTAACTGAATATGGCGCCTTGCTAGGTCGTAGCAAATGACGTAGCTGAAGGCTATGCTAAACTGTCGTCTCTGCAAAAGAGAGCGTATGTAGACAGTGAACCATCGTTAGCAAAGTCGGCTGTCCAACTGGGGCGAGTCCTAGTGAGTCTCTCTAGACTAGACCTGCCGTGTGGCGGCGCTCGGTCTGCAATCACTGATAGTGGCGACCCGCGGGTCCGACGTATACTAACGGACCGCGGCCGATTTAAAGGCTACCACCTAGCAAGTGTGGTGTCTGGCGGTGACACCACAAGTACCTCGTCTCCTAGGTACGAGACGAGATAGGAGACGAGGTACTGGCAGAAGTTAAGCTGTGAGGAGGGGGGCGTGAGTCGTGCTTAGGTAGCTCAGATGGTAGAACACTTTCCAGCGAAAGGCAAAGGTCCCGGGTTCGAGTTTCGGTCCGGCACACAGTTTTAATCTGCCAGGAAGTTTCAACAATTGCACTATTTTTGCGTCCCCCAAACACGCTTTATACATCCCTCCACTGCTAGTGCTGCCAGCTGACGTCTGTGAGTGGCTATAGCACCTTGCCGTCGAACATAGGCGGTGTTCACATTAATGTGATTGGACCGTGTATAATCATCTATCTTCATTGCTGTGCTATATACAGAAAATAAGTAAAATTCTGTTACTTGTCTCTTAATGGTCAGCATCGTATAAAACCACTTTCCAACGAGTTCGCAGATTAAAATCTTCATGTAATTTGGCATGAGAGTGCCAGCCGTTGGAAAACCACTATAATATCTGATGGGAAGACTTGCCTCGTTCTCCTTACAGCCAGGACCTTCCGTCACTAGGCTACGATCCTTCACGGCCAGTGTCGCTGTGAAGTTATACAGACACTACAGTCGGCTGCTGAGCATAATGTATGTTTCAGGGATGCGGCAGCAAGTCTTGCCAGCATTCTGATGCACTCTAGAGCAGGCTACTATGCTCCGTTTCAAAAACTTTTTCATGAATGCTGTGACCTCACGAAGTTCGAACGACGAAATATATTAACCCCTCTCACCTCTTCGGTGGACTGCGATCAGTGCGACTGTCTGCAGTGCTGGACGTCCGGGTTCGATTCCCGACTGGGTCAAAGATTTTATCCGTTCGGAGACTGGCTGTTGTGTTGACTTCATGATCATTTCATCGTCATTGAAGTGCAAGTCGCCTGACTGTCATCAAATAAAAAAAATACTTTAGCTAGGCGACTGAAGAACCTCAGACGGGTCTCCCGGTCAATAATGCTATAAGATCAGTTACCGCAGTAATATCGACCAAATTCATCATTCTTGCATACATGTTATCAGCAGCTGCTGTACAATCATTTATAGACGCTGGTTGCTACGCATGCAAGTATTAAAATGCCTTAGTTCGTGACGATACGTGCTTTCTAGTGCATGGCAGCACGTACGTTTTACTAAAATTTTATTTTTTGCCACTCTTGCTGTACATAAAAAATAAAAGAAATTACGAGCCCAAGGCTGACAATGAAGACTATTAATAAGGCAATATTTGTATGTAACACAGGCCTTTTGTGACCATAGGTCGGATTGGAATGAGGAGAAGGGCTGTATCCCAGCTCCACATCTCACCCTTGCAGGCATTCTTTGACCTGCACGCTGTAAAAAAATTCCCCGTGATAAACGCTGAAGAAAAGAGGCAGCGAATTTAACCGTTGTCAAACGTGAATAGTAACATTCGAAAGAGACAAAATAATGCAGATAACTGACGTGTTAGCTATAAAGGTTGTGACGTTGTGCTGTGTATATTTGAGACATTTTTCTTGTGGATTAAAAGAGAGACAAATTTGGAGGCTTTGCGTTCTGACTGACCCTCGTATTAAATGATAAAAGACCAAGTTTGACAGCTGCTAACAGCTATATTCAAAGAGGCTAGTATAACGAAGAAAACGTATGAGTGTTTGCGTCTCTGAATGGAAAACTGATTTTTTACAGTGACCACAACCTCGAAGATATAGTATGGACCGACAACGACATTTTAATGGCTTCGTGGAAAAATAGAGTTGAAAACATCAACCAGATTGTCAGCTACAATACTTCCAAAAAGATGGGGCGTCTTCGTGGACAGAAGGTAAATGCTGCTCTCTATCATTGGTTATTGTCTGCAAAAAGAAGATAATGAAGTATTTAACTTGAATATATGGCATTTTATTAATCGCCTTCTGTGAATCTTCTAATAGATTTTAGTTTAAATATGTACTAAGTGTTCAATTAATAGAAAATTTTTACCTGGAAATGTTCGCAGTATCTTATTTATATTTGTGGGTCGTTAGTGTGTTATTTTTGTGAGCTCATAAACAGAGTGTAACTCACTTAAATTTGTCTGAATGCTTTTGGAGTTTAATCGTAAACATTTCTTGCATGTCTTTGTAGTTTAGTCTTTTATCGTCTGTAGTATCAATAGCAACTGTGAATGCTGTGCTGGGATGCTAGCTGAGTTGGTTACCCTTCGCTCACGGCTTCAGATGGTGTTGGCTTCCGTCAGGCAGCTTGAGACTGTTGCCAATGGATATCACTTTGGGGGACGGGACGTGAGGATCTGAGGGATCACCAGCATGTCAACTACCCAGGCCATCCCTGTTACTGCCCACAGTGAGGTTAATACGTCAGCTGTGGCTGAGTGGGAGGTTGTTTCAACGTGTGACAGGCAGTCAAAGATTTTCGAGGGGCCGATCCAAAAGCCTCCTCGCTTCGTTTGACAAACAGGTTCCAGTTACTACCTGTGACTACCACTGATAAAGATTCTGATCTCTGTTGACTGCTGGTAGTTGGAAGCTGCAATGTTAGGCGCGTAATGGGGCCCCTTAGAGTTATGGATGCCAGGGAGCAGAACAAGTCCAGTGTATCCTTTGTGTGGATGCTCAGAGGAGTCATCCAACATGTGGCACGGATCCTTCTGGAAGCCAGGAAGAACTCAAGGCGCAGTCAACTGCAGGTGATGGCTCATGTCGGTACTAAGAATATGTGTCACTTCAGATCGGATGAGAGTCTCTCTGGTTGCCCTGATTTCCGGTGGTTGTCTGAAGTTGTGAAGGCTTCCAGCTTTGTTTGCGAGATGAAGGCGGGAGTCACCATCTTTGGCGTCATCGGCAGGACCGATTGCAGACTTTTGGAACAGAGCCGAGTCAAGGGTGTGAATCAGAGGCTCAGATGGTTCTGCGACCATGAAGGTTGCAGATTCCTCGAACTGCGACATAGTGTTGTGGAGTTTTAGGTTCTGCTTAATAAGTTAGGGGTTCATTACACGCAGGAGCTGGCTGTGAGGTTAGTGGGGGACGCGTGGACTGAACTGGACGGATTTTTAGGTTAGAGAGTCTCAGGAAAGTGAAAAAAGAGCTTCAGTCTCAAAAGGTACAGGGCAAACACAGGACGAGGGCAGAGCTTGGAACAGTCGTTATTATAGTTGTAAATTGTTGTAACTGTGTTGGGAAAGAACCAATATATCCATATATCAATAGCAACTGTGAATGCTGTGCTGGGATGCTAGCTGAGTTGGTTACCCTTCGCTCACGGCTTCAGATGGTGTTGGCTTCCGTCAGGCAGCTTGAGACTGTTGCCAATGGATATCACTTTGGGGGACGGGACGTGAGGATCTGAGGGATCACCAGCATGTCAACTACCCAGGCCATCCCTGTTACTGCCCACAGTGAGGTTAATACGTCAGCGTATTACGCGTTTAAAGTCTGTGGTAGGCATAAAACGAAATTATACTAAATGCTTGCTCCGAAAACTGTTTTGAGCAAATAAAGGAGCCCACTTGGAGTGTAAATGGTTGCGAAAATATGCTTGACCTCTAAGTAACAAATAAGCATGAGCAAATGGGAGCGTCATGGTTAATACAAGGATTAGTGAACACAAGATTATAAGAGACTGAATACTGTAATATCCATATCCTGCTCAAAGCGCTAGTAGAAAGCAGCGAGGCTCAAATCGTTACGGGTACTGAAAGCTGGCTAAAACTAGATAAGTTCACCCGAAATTTTTGTAAAGCGAAGGGTAGTTTAAATACAGTTGGTGGTGGCGTCTTTGTTGTTGTTAGAAGTAGTTTATCCTGTACTGAAACTGAATTTGCTGTGACAAACTAACAATTGGTTCCTTTTTACCGACCCCCTGACTGAGATGATACAGTTCTTTAAAGTTTCATAGAAAACCTTTCATCTCAAATAGGTGTCCCACTCATGCAGATGACTTCATTTTGCACTCAACATGTTGGCAAAAATACGCGTTTAAAGTCTGTGGTAGGCATAAAACGAAATTATACTAAATGCTTGCTCCGAAAACTGTTTTGAGCAAATAAAGGAGCCCACTTGGAGTGTAAATGGTTGCGAAAATATGCTTGACCTCTAAGTAACAAATAAGCATGAGCAAATGGGAGCGTCATGGTTAATACAAGGATTAGTGAACACAAGATTATAAGAGACTGAATACTGTAATATCCATATCCTGCAAAAATAAAAGCAAAATATATCTGTTTAAAAAAGGAGATGAAAATTCGCTTGATGCATTCATAAGAGGCAACGAACTAACGATGTAGTTGTAGACCCGATGTGGCTTAAATTCATAGACATAGTACCGAAGGTAGTTGAGAAATTTATAGCAAATAATAAGAGGAGGAACCGATGATACAGAAAACAGGTCAGAACATTGTTGCGAAAGTAACGAGAAAAGCATGTCAGATTTAAGAGGACCCAATATCTGCAAGACTGGCGAAGTTTTACGAAAACTCGAAATTTAGGGAAGACTTCAGTGCGAGATGCTTTTAATACTCATAGTTTCCACAACGAAATTCTGTCTGGAAATCTGACAGAAAATACAAAGAGATTCTGGTCGTGTGTAAAGTACACCAACGGCAAGACAATCAATGCCTTCACCGCGCGATAGCAGTGGAAATGTTGCCGATGACAATGCCACTAAAGCGGAGATACTAAATATGGCTTTTAGAAATTTCTTCAACAAACAAGACGAAGTGAACATTCCAGAATTCGACTCAAGAACTGCTGTCAGCATGAGGACTTAGAAGCACATGTACTCGGTGTAGTGAAGCAATTCTTCCTCTTTAGAACGTGTGCCAATTACGTTCCTTTCAGAGTGGCTGATCAAATAGCCTCGTTCTTAGCAGTCATACACATATGGTTGCTTGACTAAAGGTACGTACCTAAGGACTGGAAAGTAGCACAAACCACACCAGTAATCCGGGAAGGAATTAATACCACGCTGAATTGCAGACTCATATCGAGGACGCTGAATTGAAATAGACTTTTGGAATATACGGAGGGATCCAAAAAATGTATCCACGGTTTAAAAGTCCACAACTTGCAAACTGATTGACAGAGTTGTCTCATTTTTGGTGAAAGTGTAGCTTAAAGTCAAACTTAAAGATATCACTGTAGGTGTTCGAAATGGTCACCATTAACATCCACACACAAACGATGCCGCCGAACTGCAGCACGAACTACTGACTGCAACGTGTTCAGTTGGATATTTGCACATGAATGTACGATGGATTCTCGAAGTTCATCCAATGTGCGTGGCTTTTGTCGACAAACGACGTCCTTTAGTGTTCCCCACAGGTAAAAGTCCAGAGGAATTAGGTTTGGGGAACGTGACGGACACTCCACAGCACCTCTACGGCCTATCCATCTTACTGGTAGATTTTCGTCGAGATACGCCCTAACATGATTTTGGTAGTGGGCTGGGGCACCATCTTGTTGAAAGTAAACTCTTCCGTCTCCATACAAGTCTCGGATGGCAGGTAAAATGGACGTCTGCAGCTTCTGAAGATACACCTCACCTTTAACTGTGCCGTCAAAGAACAATGGCCCAATCAAGCCCTGATAAGACAACCAACACCACACATTTAGTCCTGGCAAATTCACGGCTTTGTCTACATGGACGTTCGGATTTTCGGCGGCCCAATAGATGCAATTGTGGCGATTTGCTGTACCACTGAGTTTGAACTGTGCCTCATCAGACCACACAATCATCTCTGCAAACCCTTCATCGTGGCGCACCATGTTAGTAAACCACTCGCAGTACTACATTCTACGATTTGGGTCGTCCTCGTTCATGGGTGTAGCAATCGTGGGATGTAGCACTTCCACTTTGCTGTCTTCAAAATTCGTCGAACACTTGAGCGTCTCACTCCAGTTTCACGGGCACACTCTCACAGACTTCTGTGGTGAGCGAGTGAATTGTTGTAACACACGACGGGAGTTAGCTGGACTTGTTACTGTTACACGTCGTCCAGATCGTTGTTTGCGTACATCTTTAACACAGCCTTCGGCTTCAAATTTGTCTCGAATGCGACGAATCGTTAAACGTGTCGGTGGCTCTGTTCCATATTCATTTCGCCATTGTCGTTGAACCTCATTAATGTTTTCGTACTCAAAATACCACTTCAAAACTGACTTCCTTTCATCGAATGTCAGCCTTGCGCCAGCCATGTTTACTCGAGTAACTAGGTGCAACTAAAAACAAAACATTGACTATCTGGCGACTGTCATCTGACAAAACAAAACAACGCAATACAACGCTTGTGTGGCGATTGCCGGAACTACAAAGTATCACACTACCAAAGATGAGACAACTCCATCAATTAGTTTGCCAGTTATGGATTTTTAAACAGTGGATATATTTTTTTGGACCTCTCTATATATTGTGTTCGAAAGTATAAATTACTTCGAAGAAACCGATTTAATGACATATAATCATCAGGGATATAGGAAGTATCGTTCTTGTGGACCACACGAAGTAATGAGAGATATTGACAGGGGATCTCACATTGATTCCATATTTATAGATTTCCAGAAGGATTTTGACACAGTCTCTCACAAGTGACTTCTAATCAAATTGCGTGACTAAGGAGTATCGTCTCAGTTGTACGACTGGATTCGTGATTTCCAGCCACGAAGGCCACAGTTCATAGTAGCAGATGGAAAGTCATCGAGCAGAAAAGAACTCATATCAGGCGTTCCCCAACGAAGTGATGTAGGCCCTCTGCTGTTCTTAATCTATATAAAAGATTTAGAAGACAATCGGAGCAGCACTCTTAGGCTGTTTGCAGATGACGCTGTCGTTTAGCGTCTAGCAAAGTCGTCAGACGCTCAAAACCAATTGCAAAATGATTTACGCAAGATATCTGTTTGGTGCGAAAAGTGGTAATTGACTCCAAATAGTGGAAAGTGTGAGGTCATACACACGAGCACTAACAGGAATCCATCAAATTTCGGTCACACGCTAAATTACACAAATTTATGACTATCAGTTCAACGATATACCTAGGGATTACGATTACGAACAACTTCAATCGGAACGATCACGTAGATAATATTGTGTGGATGGCGAGCAAAAGACTCTACTTTATTGACAGAACACTTAAAGGAGAGTGCCTATACTACGCTTGTTCGTCCTCTTCCGGAATTTCGCAGCGCGGCGTGCTGGTATGGGGTGCCCATTAGTTACACGTCTCGGTCGCCTCTTGTTCGCATTGACGGCACTTTGAACAGTGGACGTTACATTTCAGATGTGTTACGACCCGTGGCTCTACCCTTCACTCGATCCCTGCGAAACCCTACATTTCAGCAGGATAATGCACGACTGCATGTTGCAGGTCCTGTATGGTCCTTTCTGGATATAGAAAATGTTCAACTGCTGCCCTGGCCAGCACATTTTCCAGATCTCTCACCAATTGAAAACGTCTGGTCAATGGTGGCCGATCAACTGACTCGTCACAGTACGCCAGTTATTACCCTTGATGAACTGTGGTATCGTGTTGAAGCTGCATGGGCAGCTGCACCTGTACACGCCATCCAAGCTCTGTTTGACTCAATGCCCAGGCGCATGAAGGCCGTTATTACGGCCAGAGGTGGTTGTTCTGGGTACTGATTTCTCAGAATCTATGCATCCAAATTGCGTGAAAATGAAATCACGCGTCAGTTCTAGTATAATGTATTTGTCCAATGAATACCCGTTTATCATCTGCATTTCTTCTTGGTGTAGCAATTATAATGGCCAGTAGTGTAGGTTATGAGACACACGAGTTTTAAATTATATTCATCACAATGTTCCTGTTTATGGTAGCAGGTAAAGAGGAAGATTGGTGATCGTCTACATCTACATCCACACTTCGCAAACTAACTTACGGTGTGAAGTGGTGGAGCGTACCACTCTTACCCCTCCCCCACCGCCCCCACAGCCTCCTTTGCCGTTGCAGCACGGGAGGAACGACTGTTGGTAGACTTCTGTAAGACCACCAGTCTTGATAATTTTGGCTTTATGGTGGTTTCGCAGGAAGGAATACGTTTCCTCACTCTTCTCCGAATTATATGAGTAAACCATACCGTGATGTACAACTCCTCTGTTGTAACTTCCTCACAATGTAGCTGGAAGAACAAGTAAACAACTCTATCCGCATCTCTTACAAGCTAAATCGTGCTACTTAATTCCTTCCCTTTCGCAGCTAACGAACGTCACTCCATTTACCATTCATTATTGTGATACTTCTTATTTAGGACTAGACATGAACCAGATATGTTTATTTAAAATGAATCTTGCAAATCATGCACTCTGGCATTTATTCATACTACACTCATTCTCGGAAAAGCAGAACACCTTGAAAGATTAGAGGTAGGACGTTCATATTCACAGGGCATGTACAGTCGTGGACAAAACGAGCGAGACCCCTCGCCTTTTCGTTATGCTGATCCGCACGGCTTTAAAGTCTGCTACACAGCATAACAGGCAAGGCGACGAAGTGCTACCAACATACTATGCACTTGCGTGAAATTGACAAACTATCTGAACTTTTTTAGGCTGTTTTCAATAATTTGTAAGACTATATTAATGCTGATTAGTGTGTTAAATACAACACGTAAATATAAGACAGAACTGAAAGAAGAAACGCTAATTGGTATGAACTGTATCAATAAAAATGAATTTCAACTTATCGAGATAACATAATTGTTTTAGTAAGACAAAGAACGCCGGATCGTTACGAATTAGCAAAATATTATCCGCTTTCGGCCGCGAAACGGTCTGTGTCAACGTTCAGACCAGTCATACTGGATTACCGTTGCTGACCTACCATGAAAGTGTGCAAATTTAACAATGCGTGAAGATTCATAACGAAATTCAGTTAAAAATCATTCAGTGCCACACTTAAGTCAAATCCATTATTGACAGAAGCGGAAAAAGTAGGCAGTAACATGTATGAAATTCTACAAGAGTGTCATATTGACATGCACAGGGCGCCAGTACAGAATAAAGGTAGCGATAAAACGTATTGGGGCCGCGAGAATTTCTTAAAATTGCTTTACTGATATTCTACCTGCCTCCATCGAGATTAGAACCGAAAACAAACCAGACCTTCCTTTCACTACGCTAGCAGACAACCCATGCAAACCTCTATTATTACCCCAGACATGAATAAGCCACCAATTTCGCAATGAAAATGGCATATTGATCTGCAGTTTCTGTTGCATAGAGCTTTCTGGACTCAAAAACATAAATTTTCTTCCTTTATGTCACCGCTTATGTGACAACCATTCGGGATGTTTATCGAAATAGCAAAATACTGTTATTAGAGAGTAAATTTAGTAGGATATTTCTGCACCACCCCAGGAAATAAACGGCTCCACAGCTGCCAAACGTATTCTACACAATTTCGAATTCTCCACTAGACTCGCCACAGCCGCAAAACGTTCATTAGCCTCAGTGTTTCTTAAGCTAGCTAGCAATGGGAATGTTGGCACTTCTAAAACGCGGTAGCATTAATACTGGGATGTGAACTACCACGTGTATAGGCCAATGGATTCTATTTGCATTCCTGTAAACGTGATTTGGATCGAAAGCGTAGCTACGATTAATATGCTGATGTATCGACTGCAACTAGAACATTTCGAATAAAGAGTAGGGGGTGTTATTTATGCAGCCCTCATCTTCAGTATCTGTCGTAGCTGTTTTCGTTGTTAGGATTTCGTCACCTAAACCGGTAAAAACGGAACCCTACAAGTCTCACTTTCTTGACCGTCTATCGGTCTACCCAAACTTTAAAACCCGTTTACCTCCAGAACGGGTAGACATAATAAGCGGAAATGTATCGCACTTCTTGTGGTAACCGGTCCCTTGGTGGTGTAAAAAAGTGAGCTTCTATGTCAACGCAATCTAAAGATACGGCCGTTTATGAAAAAAAAATTTACGTGAACGGTCAAAAAATGGCTCCAAGAACTATGCGACCAAACTGCTTACGTCATCAGTCCCTAGCCCTATAACTACTTAAACCAACCTAACTTAACACACATCCATGCCCGGGGAAGGATTCGAACTGACGGCGCAAGCAGACGTGCGATCCGCGATATGACGCCGTTGAAAGCACGGCTAACCCGCGCCGGAAAGCTGTTAATATCATCTGAAGTTGCTAACAAGTTATTTACTTCTGGTGAATGATTTTCTGCGCAGTTCATTTAAGATAGAATAACTAAAATATATTTGATGTTACGGAAGACGAAGGACGCCTAATTCATTTCCCTCTCTTTACTTATTATGTTACATTCGCAATCTGAGCACACGTATCATCCATAACCACACTTTAGCGCCACACAGATACGTGAATGAAACACATTGGAGTACAGTTTTAGACATAAAAGCTGACCGCCGGCCGACTGCCACAGAGACTAAGTCCGAGTCTATTCACTTAACGTAGCCAATAAAACTGACCGGCCATCTGCACAATCTGGCAACACTGTAAGATGCGGAAGCGTTAGGAGGAAGTGTTGTCTACTTCCGAGATGTTCTCGGATTGTGTGAGCCCGTGGTCTAGTGCTAGCCGGCACGGTAGCTCAGCGTGTTCGGTCAGAGAGCCGGTTGGCCTCTGTAATAAAAAAACTGAGTGGAAGGATCAACCACCGAACTTGAACAGGATGTCCTGCGACGTCCGCAACGACCAAACACAACGATCAATAATGAACAATAAGAAAAAAAAAGAAAAGAAAAAATGGTAATCGTCATGCATTCTAAGCTTATGGTCTCCTGTTCGTGTCCAACAATTTTTTTTTTACCACATTTCGGTCTAAAGTTATGATTCTGATTGAGCATCGAAGATAATTCGCTTAACATTCTACCCACCAGCAATGACAAGTATTCCAGAAACAACTCCGCAGGACAGCTTGTGGCTGCGCCGCGATCATAACAGCTTACGCTCGAGCGTTTCCTCACACTGCAGCGGCTACCGGCCACCGGCCAGACGCCACCCGCCGCCTGAAATCCGGCGCCGCCCATGTGAACGCGGCGCCACGCTGTCAGTGTATGTATCAACCGTCATTTTCGAATTTGTAGTTATCATCTTGGAGTTAAACATTCGATTTTGCATACTTGAAAATCATGAACTACAGTTAAGCATTGTAAAATTGAGTCGCAAGTGGATAAAGGTGTAACACCTGAAACACAACGTTTATTTTTGGTATAACAGAGGGGTGAATGCAGAGGAGGCAGCTAGAAAGATTTGAACTATGTTTAGAGCGAGTGCTTTTGGTAAAAATACGCCAGAAAAAGATATTCGTGTTTCAACAAAGATCGTTCTGGCATGAATGATTTTCCACATTAAGGAAGTCTCGACTACTGATATATGTGATAGATTACCATTTAACCATCATGCGACATTTGCAATCAACAGGCAAAGTTCAGAAGTCTGGTGTAGGAGTACTGCATGCTCTAATTCGAAACAACAAAAATCAACGGCGTGACTGTTATTGAACGTCATCAGGTCACTCATCGAGCATTCCTTTCGGTCGAAGTGTAAGAAAATCGAGCAACAAAACTACATCACCTGTGCTACTGTATGATAACGCACTATGTTGATTTGAGAAACAAAACAATCCAGGAGATTGATAGAAAAGTCGTCTGTCAGGCACTTGTATTGATAGGGAAGTCCTCTCTCAAGCACTTGTCCCTCTCGTCATATATTTGTAAAATTTTACCTTTCCCGCTCTTGATCGATCAACCGTCAAGGCAATTCATTTCTAGACGGAAATACTCTTAAAACTACTCTGGTTTAATGACATCGTTAGAACCAGTAGGTTTCTACAGGCGTAGAATTTGTAAACAACTTTAGCATTGTCAGATCGTTTTAGATATCGTGAAAGAAAATTCTGCTGCTGATTAATTTCTCTTTGATAATTACTGTTGCGTTTAGTAAACTAATGGAAAATGCAATTAAAATATTCACTGTACTAATATAAATTAAATTCAGCTTACTACAGAAACATCACGACGGCAGTCTATCTTAATAAAGCATTATGTGTCTGTGAGGCGATTGAACCTATTTTAACACGAATTAGTAGGATATTACCAACTTTTGACTTCGAAAAGATCTGTATTTATTTCATTTCCTGTACCATTCGCAAGTATTATGAAAATGTGACATTTCATAGGTAAAATTATGTATTCACAACAACAAAAAATATGTCGGCAGAAAACAAAAGTGGCATTATGAATTTGGCAGTACCGTAAGGTTTTCGCTCTGACACTAAGAGTTACTGAAAGTAGCAAGACGAATTTTGCTCGAGCGTTGTCTTACGATTCCCTTATTGAGTTTTTATCAGCCTGCTTGTAGCTGTGCTACAAAAGAATTAAAAATCTGGCTTTCAGCGAGTCGCGAATGGCGAACGAAAGCAGCTTGCACCTGTTAGCTAAGCATGTTACCTGGGAACTGGTTTTTTCCTAAACTGGGAAGACGTCCTTTTGTGGTTGAATTGTTGGCAAATGTCAGTCAGACGTGTGCCGTTGGTCTAAGTGTTACGGTGTGTTGAATTTGTGCCAATGATTTTTCTACAGGTTTCTTCTGTCCCAAATAGAGAGTTGGAGTATCCCTCTAGTATTTCAACGTCATCCTGGTGAATTTTGCTCATAGTATTTTCGACTTGGTTCCAAAATTTTTCGACATTTTCGGAGTTTTCTTATTTTCGATGTTGGTGGGGACACGTGCATTGATGAGTGTATATTTTTTACTGTGGCTCTGAATGAGCATAGTCATAAGTCGCTTGTTGATGGGCCGGCCACGGTGGCCGAGCGGTTCTAGGCGCTTCAGTTCGGAACCGCGCGACTGCTACGGTCGATGGTTCGAATCCAGCCACGGGCATGGAAGTGTGTGATGTCCTTAGGTTAAGTTAGGTTTAATTAGTTCTAAGTTCCAGGGGACTGATGACTTCCGGTGTTAAGTCCCATAGTGCTCAGAGTCATTTGAACCTTTTCATTGTTGATGGGTGTGATTTCTTTGACAGAGTTGAAGATAGATCTGTGTTCGAGAAATGCAATGCCGAAGATTGGTTCGCCTTTCGCTACCTTTTGTTGTATTTTGCTTTTGAAGACGCAATGGTTTCCCTAATGCAAGGTTTCATTGTCAGTTAGTCGCGGTTCTTGAAGAGCAAGGATGAGAATTTTTTGTCGGCCGATTTCTTTTGTGAGATTATTTAGTTTTCGTGTTTGGATCAGTGTATCGATGTTTACTTTTAAATGTATGTTTCTTCCTTGTAGGGAAATTTACCAGAGATCTTCGATATTCTCTGCCGTGCTAACCTGGACTCCCCAGAATCCGAAAATCAAACTGCCGCCTGTCGACAGCCGGGTTGTGTACCACCTGGGGTAAAGTTGACTTTGCTTGCATAGTTCATGTTTGCTTGTGTTTCATTGGTTTGGCTTGGGTGATACGAGGACCGGACAGGACCAGAGGGTGTTGAAGCCTTTGAAAGCAAATATTTTCAGCCAAGCTCATTGAGCTAAGAGACGGTGACCAGAGTAGCGGTGAATTTCACTCAGACGTGTCTGGATTTTGGGTTCAACGGATTTGGTAGCCGTTCAGGATTGTGTTAGTATTTGGTTCACCCCTAGTATTTGATTTCCTCGGTACCACCCATATGGGGGAGGGTTTCCCCTATCCGCCACACGCGATTATTATTATTATTATTATTATTATTATTGTCATTATGTCATCAGCAAATCCGATATGGTGTATCTTCCCACCACTGAAATAGATGTGTATTGTTCGATTCAGTATTTCCATCACATAAATGTGGGTTATAATTACGTTACATTGCTGCTAGAAGACATATTTCTCACTTTTTCTTAGCCAGTTGCTACCTGTTACTCCATCATAGGAATTTATGTGCGCAGCATTGTTGCAATACAGACGTTCAAATTATCCGATTTCTGTAATTTCGTTTCGATACCAGATAGTTCTAATCGGATTCAGCTAGGCAGTCTTAATGTGGATATCTGACTACGACTCTCATC
This sequence comes from Schistocerca cancellata, assembly GCF_023864275.1. Taxonomy (NCBI): domain Eukaryota; kingdom Metazoa; phylum Arthropoda; class Insecta; order Orthoptera; family Acrididae; genus Schistocerca; species Schistocerca cancellata. The sequence continues at coordinate 147,033,291 of NC_064631.1, read as the reverse complement.
ATGTGATAGACTGGGCAAATCACATTCTTAATCGGACTGTTGAATATAGATCACTTATCTCTGACAGGGCCTGAATTCTTAAACACTGTGGAAAATAATAATCCAATGTGCTTATTACAAATACGTTATTTAAATATAAATACATGGACTAACGAGATAATAGTTTATTTACAGGAGCAGAGCCCCATCCATCATAGCAGAGCAGTGCGTGATTGGTTTCAGGCCCAAGAGAGGATAAAGCTGTTGCCGTTTGTTCCACGATCACCAAACATCAACCAGATAGAGAATATGTGGGCAGAGGTAACAAGGCCATTGCCACGTGGATCTACAAAAGCAAGCGGCCTTTGGACAAATATAGAAAACATATGTTGGGAAGTAAACCATCACGCTACACTGTCGACGACTTAATGAAATCAATTCCCTAAGCCTTCCAGAAATCTTACGTAATGATCGTGGGTGGGTTGGTTACTAAAAGTATAAAAAAATGTTCAAATGTGTGTGAAGTCTTATGGGACTCAACTGCTAAGGTCATCAGTACCTAAGCTTACACACTACTTAACCTAAATTATCCTAAGGACAAACACACACACTCATGCCCGAGGGAGGACTCGAACCTCCGCCGGGATCAGCCACGCAGCCCATGACTGCAGCGCCCTAGACCGCTCGGCTAATCCCGCGCGGCTACTTAAAGTATACTCGTCCACAAAACCCATGTGGACAATTATCTGATAATCGGTCAAGATTTGCTTTGTGGCAGCTCTTTACCATACAAGACCATTTACTTTCAGGCTCCTCCTTACAATTCTTGCAGTGCAAGGTAATTGAAAAAACTCATCCACTCGACGCCAACTGAGGAACTGACTGGTGCATGTGTTGTTCAACACACAGTAGTTGTCAGCCTCACTAGAATCAATGACTGTGTGTGTGTGTGTGTGTGTGTGTGTGTGTGTGTGTGTGTGTGTGTGTGTGTGTGTGTGTGTGGGTGTTTTCGTTTTCATGCACAATCTGAATCAATACTATTAATATTAGAGAGAAAACCAACAATAAATAATTCATCAAATATGACTGTAAAGTATTTTAATGCGATGGGAAGTTACTAACTGAATTTTCACCCAACCCACGTCCTGCATATTACGTTAAGTAAGATGTATTAACTCCATAGTATCGTTAGCAGAGACAGTGCGCTCTTGTTGTCGAGGCTCGTGACAAGCGCAGCGATCAGCAGTGCCCAATGCCGCCGCGATTTGTTTATGTTGGCTGAGCGTGGACACTGCAGCAGATGCTTCGCCATAAACAGAAAGAAATCACCTTGTCTCTGACCGCAGTGAGCGGATATCACTGCCTGCGTGTTCTTATAGTAACCAACGTGAGACTCTACTCACAGGAGCCATGGAGCAATTGCAATGGGTATCATGTCATTAGTCATCAGAATATTAACCAGTGATGAAATGTCCACTCTATTTGAATCCCAAGAAAATAGGAACCTTCTCACAAAGGAATGTGAGGTGATATCAAAATTTATCCAACATACAAAAATTAACTGCATGGCTTTCATGTATGCAGTAGTAGCACACAAGGAAATATTATGTCTTGGAAGCGTATATTTCATTTCTTCTTCTCATTTTAACGCCCTTGTTTTAGTATGAAGTGGGAAAATAAACACGAAAAACTCAAGTTCCTGAGAAGCATATAAGTCAATTCCTCTTCTCATATCATAACTTTTGTTTCAGTATGAGGTAAAAAAATAAACAGTTTAGGGTTCTGAAACATAATATGACACCAGATTCTTATCGTAGGCGCTATCGGAAACGCAAAAAGCAGGGAGCTGTCCATTGTTTTGTCCAAAAGTCTGTTTCCTTTCATGCATTACTCACGTTAGGAGATTCTTATTTAAGGACTTGTGGGCATCAAGTTCTTCAGCAGAACAAGCCTTATGTTATTGTGCTAATTACGGTATGGAAAAAATGCAACAAAGACGAGTTCCCCTGGAGCACATGTCTGTATTCAGCAATGACCGCCAGCTGCCACAACACTTCACAGAATCCTTGCGGCGGGCAACACAACTGTGCGTGCACTTCAGACTTCATTCAGTAAGACGTCAGGAGATGGATGGAAACGTCAAATTAACGTTTCTTTCCGACTCGTATTCAACCCAGAATGAGGTGTTATTAAGGTAGTTGAACGTTCTAGCAATTACACTTATATAATTCCAATATGAGTATTCAGATAGCCAAAAGAACCCGTTAGTGCGAAACCATCTGGAACTGCATTAACATCAAACTGCAAGAACTTGAGACAATACGTGGACTCTTCTCTTCGCTAGGTGACCTATTACTGATATTTAGGATTCTCACCTGCCTAGGCGTAATGGAAACGGAACTTCAGAGGCGCTTTCCGCTATTCTTGACAAACATGAGAAACTTGTAATCACTGCGAGTTACAACTGCGTGATGATAATGGTTCAGGTTGTCAGTAGTTGTGGTGGTGTTATGCTGTCAAACTGCTTACGGCAACGTTAATAGTGGCGCACATAATTTAGCGCTGACTACCTACCTAAGTAAAGATAGTGTTGTGGCGTCGTCGCTTGTCTTTATTTGGCCTCAGCTTGAGTAATCCGATTTAACGAACATAGTACTACATTCGCGGGCTGCTAATGATACAGTATGACTACAGAGATCATCGTGCGGGTATTACATTAATTCTGCAATGAATTGCTTAAAAAATGTTACCCTCAGCTATGCAGCTGGAATGACTCATTACACAGGTACTCTATGTTGCACTTGGTTAAGTGATCAGTTCGCTGCAATCCTGCTTCTTCTGTTTGTAAATGCTTGTATACGTCAAAAATGGTTCAAATGGTTCTGAGTGCTATGGGACTTAACATCTGAGGTGGTCACTCCGCTAGAACTTAGAACTACTTAAACCTAACTAACCTAAGGACATCAGACACATCCATGTCGGAGACTGGAGTCGAACCTGAGACCGTAGCTCTCGCGCGGTTCCAGACTGTAGCGCCTAGAACCGCTCGGCCACCCTGGCCGGCATACTTGTATACTGACCACTCGTTATTTGACTAAATATGAACTACAATCTAATTCGCATGTATATGGCATGGGTTAGCTCCGGCACGAAGGTATGACTAAGGATTGGTTTCCGTTGGAGTCCCGTTATTTTGATGGCAAGACTAATGTTCGCAAATCACCTCTATTGCCTCAAAAAACAATTGCATCTTAAATATCGAAGGACCGACGTCCGCACTGTCACAGCGCGTTGAAATACAGCAACGACAGCAGATGAAAATTTGTGACCGACTGAGCTTCGAACCTAGACCTGCTGCTTACTAGACAGACGTTCTGACCACTGCACTATTACTTTTTTTTAAAGTTTGAGAAGAATTTCAGCACCAGGTAGGCGGAGGCAAAGAGGGCAGGGGTCGAAAATCCGAGGCCTGGCCACAGTGCCTCCCCCATACCTGTCACTGAGCAGCTGCATTATTCACATGTATTCCATGTTTGCACTCATATATTCCTTTAAATTGTTGAACAAAATTGAAGTAGTAATTAAGGTAAAATAAATTACAGATTGTCGCCTCCAATCGCGTGCGATCCTTGTGGAACATAACTTATAACAGTGAACAGGGTGACGGAAAAATAAATAACAACCATTCATTCAGAAATATATTCACAATTTAAGTTATTATGCACTGGATGCATATGAAGTCTGTAAGGAAGCCATATATTTTTCAACAAATGGAAGAAGTTTCGGAGCCGGAGGGGGTTTGCCAAATTAGAACAGTTGTGATTTAAGAACCGACGTAAAAGAATATTCCAGAAATAAAAAAAAGTGAAAGAATAGTATTCTGCTTCTAATCAATAAAACTGTCCATCTCTTTGTAGCCCACATAAAGCAATAGATAAAAATTTTTTAAAACATTCCTTATATTTGTTATTCTTCTTCAGCTTAAAATGTTCTTCTGCAATATAAAACATGCACTCTTCTAAGTTCTAAGTTTTGTTTATTACGACGTACAACACAAACTGTCCCAGAAGCCACGAATAACTGTTATTCTTTGAGGACGGGTAACATTTCCAGTCAGGTTTAAAGCTTCAGTTATCGGTATATGACTTTCTGCGGTTCTGTGGATAGTGCTAATTTCTTCCTAGAACAGAAAACTTTAGATGAGCCGCGGAGACCCAAATAATTATACAGGAAGTTTCAGGAGGAATAATAAATATTGTAGGAGGTGGTAGTATAGACAAATTGCAGAAAAAATGCCATATTACACGTGTCCAATTTTTATTTCGTACATACAGCTGGGTTCAATGCATTTATGTTTCGTATGTTGGTCCTCACAGGACCCAGTTGTCTACATTTCCTTGAAAATGACTTCCAGCGTTATTGGAAGAGGTTTATTTGGCTACAGGAATGCCTATGTTCCTCCAGCATGACGGGGCTCCTGCAAATTCTAGGCGTCAGGTGACACATTATCCAAACCTAACATTTTCTGGAAGATGGATCATTAGATATGGGTACTTTTCTTGGCCTTCAAGGTCCCTGGACGTTCTCTCTTTGGATTTTTGCCTGTGGGGATGGTTAAAGGCGAAGTCTACAAAGAAAAAGTAAACCCAAGAGCCGATATGATCGTTCGGATTATGAATAGTGCAGCCCTCATAAAAGAACGCAAAGACGACCTCAGAAGATCTAGACGTGGTGTTATCAAGAGAAGTCAAATGTGCATTGAAGTTGGTGGGGAAATTTTTGAAAATCAACTTTTAACGTCCTCATTTGCCTTTTATTTGAGTTTGTTAGGGTTACGTACACTCTTTGCCATAAAACTCGACCGGCGGCCGGCCGCTTCAGAGGCTAACTCCGCGCCGATCGCGACATGGGACAAAAAAACTGGCCAACTCGCTAATTCTCTAAGTCCGGTTATCTGCACAATCTGGCAACACTGTAGACTGCGGAACTTCCTGGAGGAAAACTTGTCCCAAGATAGAGAGACTCTAGGCTGATTACGCCTGTGGTCTAGCGGTAGCGTGCGTTGTTTCTGTTCATAATGTCAGTGGATCGAGAGCAGCTGACATAAAATATTTTTATAGCCTCTTCTGTCTGAATGATGAAGACGTGAATGTAATGGTAGCGCAGATTCAATCTACTTCGCTTTATGACACACCGATATCAAAATTTTATCTAGTAACGATTTTGCGGCAGATTTCCTGCAGACTGTCCTCCTCTGGACGCCGTATGCGGCAAAGCTCCGGGATCCATTTGCTGGCTACTGGCAGCGGCCGTGGCGACAGCAGCGGCGCTGCACTCCCCCGTTCTTTATCGAAAGCGCCTGCTACCGCTCATCGCTTTTGATGATTTAAAACGCTTTATTATTAAATGTTGCTCCACAGAAAATTTCTACAATTTCCATTCACGCTCAAAAGCAACGGAGACAGACGCCCTGATTAGTAGGCGGGTAATCGGCAAGAGCTGAGTATGGCCCGAAATTAATTTTATAGACTGGGACGAAATTAAACCACCTCACTACATTCGATGAATTTATAAATGCTTCATACCTCGTTTCTTTTCCTTTCAAACTTAATTATTTGTGCAACTTTTGGTCAATGTTTGGATGTTTTCGTCAAGCCAGAGTGAGCGTCTGTGGTGTAAAGCGTATTACAGCTCTTGTTTCATTCCTTATGGTAAGTCTATGCGATAAACTGTGTGAATACCTTGCAATGCATGCTCTGTAGCAGTGCAGGCACACTGCACATTTGGAGTTCCATGTACGGGTTCATGAAGTATTTATTGTTGATCGGAAGTGATAGTTAAGGTCATCAGATTTCAACCAGAAAAATTTGTCGTTTTGTAGGTTTCAGAGAACGGAAAGGAATTGCTAACGCCGGTGTTAGAAAACGTCTACAGTTAAATGCTATTGCAAAAATTTAGAAGATGGGAACTATATTAATGAACAGGTGCACTTCATAAACAACCTTCCGACATGTTAGACCTATATGACGAACAAAGCTCAAATGTATATCGTTGACAGTCGGTTGAATCTTTTCAGGACCTATTTTACAGTGAAGCACCTTGGAATTTGCAAAGCAGAAATCCATGATATTAACTTAATTTACTAAGTCGAAATCGGACGAAGATTGATGTTTAAAGGCATTCTTCAGATTTCGCATAAGAAATTTTTACTAGCAGTTTGCAACTCCATTAATTAAAATGGAAAATAAAAGGTTGTAGTCAGCGGCTTCTACCGTGATTCGAACTTATAGTACAAGCACTGCAACGCACAAGGGAACCTCTGCGCTAACGACACACTGGCGGCCAGAGGCGGACTATAGTCACTGCGATGTTGCCTGAGCCTCAAAACGCAACCTTAAACACACAAACAGAGGAGGTGGAGATTACTGTTTTAACATCCCGTCGACCACGATGTCATTAGAGACGGAGCACAAGCTCGGATTAGGGAAGGATGGGGAAGGAAATCGGCCGTGCCCTTCCTAAGGAACCATCCCGGCATTTTCCTGAAGCGATTTAGGGAAATCATTGAAAACCTAAATCAGGATGGCCGGCCGTGGGATTGCACCGTCGTCCTCCCGAATGCACACACAAACAGGTGTTACTTATGTGAAGAACGCCGTTCTTGGAGTCCAGAAATTAAATATACTTTCTAATTGTGTCATCTTGCAGTGGATTATATCGTACGAGTCTTCGATGTGAAAAACGAATGTCAAGTGAATTTAGCGAGGTAACGCCGACCTACACCCGGAAGTAAATGCACTATCAGAGTGTTGACAAATACTTGCTACGATGCTGTCATTTCTCGGCTCTCTGACAAGGCAGCTCTTCAGCGAAATGCTTGCCGTGAATCTCCGATACGGTTCTTCAGAGTGGAGACGCGCGCGCACGTTTGGTTTTTATGCGGCGTTCTCCCCTGATGGTTTCTGACGTCGCCTTGTGGGCTATGTATACATATGAGACATTCAATTATCATTAATACAGAATGATACAAGTTTCAGCTTCCGGCCTGGAAGAAGGCTGTTGACGCCGACATTATATCATTTCAACGTAGGGAAAGCAAAACGGATCATACAATGTTTCTCATTCAACATAAAGCATGTGAGATAAATTTCCGTAACGTTCATAATCATCTAAAAATACAAACGAAGTAAAAATACACCGGAAGCTTATTCGAATTAAATATAATGTAAGATACCAAACGCTTTGCACCTCGATGTCGAATTTGTCCACTTGCAATCGTTTGCAGCATGCACATAGAATGTCATGATTACCACGAGAATGAAGAAATATGTTGGTAAGGATGGAAGCAAGAAGAGACGCAGTCAACAAATATTCTATTCCTCATGGCATTCATTTCATTTGACACGTAAGAAGAGGTAAAGCGGGAATTTACTTTCGTTAACACGAAAGATATGCCGCACATATTGATAACGAGGAAGTCTGCGTCTTCATACGTTTCCTCCTTGAAATCTGTATGCTCTATTATATACTAAGTATCCCGATCATTGTTTCAGTAATGTTACTCTCTTGTTTGACCCCGTAACGATGAACAGATTCCAAATGCATGTCTCTGCGTGAAAGTAGCTGTTCGAACCCTTCCTGGGTTGTTTTTTGTGTTTTATTGCTTGGAATTCCTGAAGCAGACCACTGTGCCTTCCCCCCTCGTGGGTTAGGTCTCAAAACTAAACCGCTTTGTATCCAATGGCATAATTTATTCATACAGCATCAGCATAAGACTCTTCCGAGTGAGAGAATGACAATAACAATCGTAACAAGAACAAGCAAATAATGAATGATGTTTATTCCAACGCAGAACGAGAATGGCTTTAAATATAAAAATCTATATCTATATCCATATCTATTGATCTTTGAGTTGGCACAATGCAAATATATTCTTAGCATTTAGTTACTGAATTTAGTTCTGGATGTTTGCAGAGAAAAGGAAAAGTCGGTACTTCTCGCTAGTGTAATATAATGTGAACACGACTCAAGCAGGTCCTCAAGCAGGCACTGCTGCATTCTGTTCCCTGACATTGCTCTGATGACGGTTAATGCAGATAGTTCCGATTATGAAATACAAAACGTATTGTAGGTTAGTTCCTAGGATAGTAACATTGAATTTGCGTTGTAGATGGCACATGAACGTGATGACTATCCATATCACTCATCAATATAAACAGCCAATATTTTGGGAATTTAGTAGGATTACTCAAAATGAATTCTGAAATTGGGTGACTGACCGCACAGGTGCTAAACGTCGTCAAGAGTATACGATGTCCTAATCGCATTAGGAATATGAAGATCGTCTTCGACAGCTCGCCACTTTCACATTGCTATCTCCACCCTACTCCAGACAGCTCTCGGTGGAGTTGCACTACGTTGCCGATGTTATGGAAGGCCTTCAAACCGACAACAGACCACATATTGAAAAATACAAGCGAATTCTCTTGCAGCGTAAGCTTATTGTAACTAATCTAAAAATTATTGGAGAGGAACATTGTCCTATTCAAAAAAAGTACAATGTTACACACTATTGACGTCAAACGGACATTATCTATGTCCTGTCTTGTGTCCTACTCATCTATAATATCAAGTGTACTATGAAAATGATTATATATAATGGATTATAAGGTAATGCATTGATACCAGATGGTGGGGGCCGGCCGATGTGGCCGTGCGGTTCTAGGCGCTTCAGTCTGGAACCGCGTGACCGCTACGGTCGCAGGTTCGAATCCTGCCTCGGGCATGGATGAGTGTGATGTCCTTAGGTTAGTTAGGTTTAAGTAGTTCTAAGTTCTAGGGGACTGATGACCTTAGAAGTTAAGTCCCATAGTGCTCAGAGCCATTTGAACCATTTGAACTATTTAACACAAAATGACATTAAAAATTTAAGTTATTCACGAGCAGCTAGTTGAGAATATGTATGAACATTAAATGACACGACGAACCGTCTTGTTCTGCATATGGATTCAAACCCAGCTCATGCAGACTAAGCAAAGATTTCGTGACTGACGGAAACTAACAGTCATTCCTGATTAGACATACAGAGAGTGATATACCTCGATTTCAGACAGTATCAGTTAGCAAATATCAACTTTAAATTGCATAATGCAAACACTTTTAACAGACGTGAATTCCTACCCAGCATCTATTGTCCCTGTTAACGAACTACGAGAGATGTTAAATATTGCTTCTTCACAAGTAACTTACTTGAAATGCCGTGAGGTAAAGCTGTGTGTTGGACACGGATTCGAACCCGGAACCTAATCGGATTGCCATCGAAGCACAGTCAAATGTGACATATCGGAATTTCGCGGCAGTAACTAGATGTTTTAACTGAAATGAAGAGACGAAACATTAATTTTTTCCTTCCCAGGACTCCAACCCGGCACCTATCGCTGTTATATTCTAGAGAAAACTAACGTTAAATATGGGTTTGTTGCACCAGCAGTGACATGCGAGCATGTTTGAACTGAAATAATATGACGAAGAGTTCAGCGCTCACTGTGAATAGAGTCCCACACATATCGTTGTTGACTACACACAAAGAGACGTCAGCTACCGAATTTTTCTCCACCAGCTGCTCAGAATAGCATCTTGAACTTACAGTCATCTCGCAAATAGTTCTGTGTCTCACTGGGAGTTGAAAACGTCGGATATCGTTAGTGTTGACAGCGAATGAAAATACATTAAAAATCAAAATTATTATCCACCAGCAGATAGGTGTTCTCATGCTAGAGCTTGATAATACATAATTAAATCTTTAGTGCCGGGCCAGGATTCGATCCCATTCACGCATAATATGTGAAGGTGTTGAGGAATCTGCAGTTTTGAACAAACAACAAATTGTAGTCGAGCTGTATTGCCACGAAGGGATCAAATTCCGCGTTAAGGGCGGTCTGAGTTGCATTCCCAGTTCAGAACCAATTTTATCGACATACAGAAGCCCAAATAAAAGATGGAATAAGTGTCCTGTGACCATACATAGCGTTTGTGTCATCACTTGAAATAAATAACTAGTATAAGAAAGGTTACTGGTGATAGAGTTTCTACATGTCGCCACTCCAGACTTTATTGTGGTTCAACCTACCATCTACTTGGTAAAGAAGGAATATCATCTTTAATGTGAATTTTCAGACCACGCAGCCATTATATCTCCTTCACTTGGTGTAGCCAGGAGAGAATGGAATCTGTCTCTCCCTATCTAAAATCATTGACAGAAGTGGGAATCGAACCCAGACCATAGGTATAACAACCTACCATCCGTCCAACAGACCACGAAATCCTCTTCTCTGCGAGTCATTTTTCTATCGTAACGCAGTTGCGCCACACTGGATGAGAATTCTGACACACAGGCTCCCTGTAGTAATTTGCAGCATGTTCAGTAAATTCATTTACTTGGTTGACCGAATCACCATGAACTAGCTGCCTCGGCTACCCAGTGCATACATTCGACTATTTTGTAATCACAGAAATAAAATCACGTTACTGCCACCTACACACAACTGCCAACATTGTAGGATGCAGAAGTTTAAATAGGAAGTGTTCCTTTCCACTTGAGCTATTCTATTGCGCTATCTGTTACTAGAAAACGTCGTTCAGTCCAAAAGAAAAGCTGTAACTGTTTGTCTCTCAGAAGTCAAGACCTGGCCATATGCATAATCTCACAGTGCTGTGGAATCCAAAAGTTCTGGAGGAATAGTTGCCGAGCTCTGGAGCTGTTGTAGCTACGTGTCAGCTTGTAGCATAGATAAGATGTCGCGAGTTCGAATACATGCAGTACTATATTTTTTAAAACGCAATTCTGCTCTCTGCTGAAGTTATCAATCTAATGGAACTTTGAACATAATTCCCTTCACTTCTCAACCCAAAGTAGTCGCATGTGGAAAAAGGACTAACTACTGTGACATTTTGTTCTATTCAGGTTTAATAGACAGCAGGCAGCAGATGCATCTCGAAGATGTGCAGGGAGAGCGCATCGTGCCATAATATGTCAGAAAAGTATTTTCTACATTAGCCGTCGTGTGGTAGTGATATTTGATTCTTCTTCAAACTTTGATTGACAGCTTTAGCTCAGAACAAATTTTCTACATGCATGTAATCAATAAACTGCATGTGCATTGTCAGACTGTCATAGGTAACATCAGAGAATTCGCATATATCGTTGATGATTAATTTCTCTCTCATATTTACTATTGTTTTAACAACACTAAAGGAAACCTTACGAAAATTGTGCACTGTATTATAAGAAATGAAATAAAACTAACCATGATAACCTTACGACGAAAGTATCTGTACACAAGCATGCCTCTATCGACACGAATTAATAAAATTCTACTCACTTAGATTTTGATTGGGTCTGTGTTTAATTGGTATGCTGTGTCATACTCAAGAGGTATGCAAATGTGGCATTTCATAAATATAGTTACGTATTCCTAGAAACCCAAAATTCGCTTGTCAGCAGCGGAAAGAGGCGTTACCTGTTGTGCAGCATTGTAAGTTTTTCAACATTGCACTACGAGCTGAAGGCATTTTCTTGCGATTTCCTTATTGATGTTTGATCTGCCTGCTTGTAGCTCTTTCACAGAAGGGATAAAAACGTTTCAGTCAGTGAGACTGGAACTGCGAACCGTAACAGACGCTGTTTCACAGGTCAGCACGTTACCACAGAGCTGGCGAGGAGGTATGGGTCTCAGCTTCCTATTACGACGGCAATAGTAACTAGAACTCGTAAACCACTATTTAAAGGTCGAGATTAGTTGCGATTTCCACCTGCAACGACTTTCCTGGGCTGAAAACCGTAAATTTTCAATCTTTTGTTACCCTTCAAGCTATAATAACTCAGATTATTCAATGGAAATTACAGGTAAAATCAAGTGAACTTTGACGCTTAATTCCGTGCACACCAGGAAGTAACTCGTCGATCACAGAGTTGCCAAACATACGTTGCCTTGTTGCCAAATCTCAGTTACAGTACCAGCAGGAAGAAGACGAACCGATGTGATCCTACAGCGGTCTGGGAAGTGACCATAGCTGGTGTCTCCAAGTCGCGGCTGCTACGGCCTGGAATACGTAATGCGTCTGATTCGCTTTCTGTAACTACGTTTAGGGACTGGAGCGTAATTACTAATAATACTCAGAACTGACTGAAAACTGAGCATCATAAATCAGTAACTCTCATTATTGTTTTTATATTTCTTTCGTAAGTGCATTCAAAACTAAGAAAGTCATTCACAGGCGTTTTCGTGCCTCGCCGATAGTCGAGCACAACATACAAATAAAAATAAAAAAGAATGTGTGTGTGTGTGTGTGTGTGTGTGTGTGTGTGTGTGTGAGAGAGAGAGAGAGAGAGAGAGAGAGAGAGAGAGAAATAAAAAGCAATGAGTGAGAGTGTAAAAAATTGTTGTAAAGAAATTGAATCATGGTATTTAAAGAAATCTTTCATTAAAATCACACGTTCCACATCATTACGAAATGTCGTATTCATGATCTATGGAACAAGAGTTAATCTAATGTAATCTAATCTAATCTAATCACATCATATTGATGATTAGCCATGAAGAGTCATGAATTACCGAAAGCTTTGCCAATACCAGTAACCAAATCTAAACTTGAAAATAAAAGACGACAATTTTTGTAATAAACCGTGACTCCTATCAAGACCCTTTCATCCCTGTTATCTAACCACGAAAGATGTCTGATATACCTCCATTCTGAAGTAACAAAGTGTGCATGCATTTAAAGATGAAGTGCATGATGTGAAGTTCTGTGACGGAGATACGAACCCAACACGTAATCCGATTGTTAACTAAGAAAAATCAAATGTTACGTATCGGTTTTTCTTACGAGCCGCTAGGTGTCTGAATCTAAAATAAGGATACAAACTTTTGTGCCTAAGCGACAATCGAACTGCACACCTACCGTGCATCCACGAATATAGCTTAAGTATCAGTTGCTTACTCATGAACAGTAAGATGTGTGCGTGTTTGACCAGAAATAACGACACCTGTTGCGATTGTTGGCAACACATGAACAGACATTGAAATTGCGCGTTAATTTTCACTAGCAGGTGGGTGTGCACTTGATAAAGCTAGAAATGAAATTATGAATATTTTTGTACTGGATCAGGTTTCAGACCCACATACTTACCTTTGGAGGAGACCTAGAGAAGATTGCAGTCTTGGGAAAAGGAACGAAATGACTGAACTATACTGTTCCGAGAGATTCAGATCCTCGAAAGAGGAGATACGAATTCGAATCACAGTCCAGCACCAAATTTTTAAACGTCTCTAGTTCAATCAAGTACAAGTAAAATAAGAGCCCTGTCCCTTTAAATGGCTATCGGTTCATCAGATAAAATAAAATTTTCTAATGTAAGTAAGCTTACTGGCGACTGTATTTCTTTTTACCATGACTTCCGCTGTGTCATTTCCCAACGTAAACCGGCTCTGCCCAGTTGGTAATGAAGGAACGTGATGTTTAATGCGGATTCTGGATTATAACGTCTTTCTCTTGAGGTTACCAGAGGTAAAATAAATCTGTTTGTGCCTCTTAAAAGTAAATGCCTGAACCCACGCATTGCGCCTGTGATAGCTCGTTCCACCAGACCATTGTGGCCACATTACCCAGCCCCAGGAGTGTGCTGTAACGGATGATGTGCTTAGCTTACAAAATTAGTCACGGTGGAAAAAATGCGAGTCTATTAAATGGTCAAGTAGAAGCAAGCTTCTGACGCAGAGATTATGCTATTCTCATGTCAGCAGGATGTAAAGACTCTTCTAGGCATCATAGGCTGGATGTGAAGCCATTTTGATTTTCCACAAATTCAGCAAATTTCTTAGTTCGAGAAAATCCACTGTGAAGTGTGAAGTTGCCGGATAATCCGATTATTACTGTTATTATTAATATCATTTTATTCATACCGCTGATGGAACACGACCGTAGTCTTGAGGTAAAACGCGAGACCAGCTAATATGACGTCTGGCGACCGAAAGCACTTATCGACAACATTTTTATCGCCCCTTTCCTCTCGGTGCTGAAGCTATGAGTGTAATTCAAGCGAATCTACAATATCATGTTAGCTGGTCTCGCGTTTAACCTCAAGACTACGGTCGTAGTCAAGAGTAATGTACTAAGACTGGAGTCAAGACTTCCTCTGGGAAGTGCCGCAGTCTACATGTTGCTAGATCGAGCATATTGCCAGACATAGAATTCTGAGAGGAGCATGGCTGTATTGTCCACCTTACGTGAACGACTCGGCGGTCAATTTTTTGGTCTGAGACTGTATCTACAACACATATTGCACGCTTAAGACCCAGAAGAATTTAAAAAAAAAGTAGTTTATGAGAGCAACGTTAACCATAGCGTTCGAAGTATTCATAGTATTGTATACGTGTGTGTAAACGCCTTCCAATGACCACTCAAGAAAGACAAGGATACACAGTCTAGCTTCAATATTATAAATACGCCTCAGTTTGTGGATGAACTCAGACTTAAGTTGATAATAATTTTGAAAATATAGCAGCACTGTACCCATTGGTGTTAAACTCGTTTTCAACCAATGATTCCCACAGCTACAGGGATACTACTTGTGATACCTCCTAGACAAAATACTTAAGCAGTGTTATCAGACGAAAAGATCAACCTGACACAAACTGTGGGAAGTTTGTTTTACAACCTTCGTACCTGGATATTCAGCTTTTTACTATTTGAGATATCTGTGAACGTTGCTGCTTAAGACGATTTAAGCATAAACTAGTTTCCCTCAGCTTCGACAATGTTTAAAGAAATCGTCTTATCGGCACTAAATCGTGGTTTGTGAATTGTTTACCGGCCGTACTCTTCCGTATTTTGCCGGTTGGAAGGCGAAAGCTTACTGACAAATTTCACACAGAAATTACTGTTACAGTGTACTTATGGAGCCAAATGAGTCAATTGCGTATTTTCCGGTGAGAAAGAGCACTGGCAAACAGTCTTCGCTACATTAGGTTATTTAAACTGGTGTCACTCTAAGCTAGAATTTATGGTCAGCGACTAAGTGTAAGGTCAACGTTTCGAATGCGAGTTTTGCGACTGTGAAATACTTTTATACATTATAGAAGCGAATATTAAATTTGCACAAATATTGCGAAAATTTTGTACTTGGACAGCTTAGAATGAAAATACTTCTGTTTATTGCAAAGGGAAACAATAGATTTTCTAAAACACTGTCTGTCATACACTACTTGAAACAGGTCATGTCAACAAAATCATGTGGAAGAACTAACAGCAACGTATATCGGAAGGCAGTAAGATCTCTTGCCTTTTGGTTTGTCAGTACTCGATAGCCATTTCTAGGCGAAAGTGAATGAAAAAAGGCAGTGCGTTTTTTTTACCAAGTAACGTCTTCGTCAATTACTTTAGTTTTAATGTAATCTACGAGTAATTGCTGGTGTTTGATATTAACATGAAAAGGATTCCGTAGACAGGGAAAGAACCTGTGTTTGGGAAACTACTTCTATAGTGACCAAAAGGCACTAAATGATGTTCAAGCACTTGTGTTACAGCAGCAGTATGAATAAAATGATATTAATAATAACAGTAATAATGGAATTATCCGGCAACTTCACACTTCACAGTGGATTTTCTCGAACTAAGAAATTTGCTGAATTTGTGGAAAATCAAAATGGCTTCACATCCAGCCTATGATGCCTAGAAGAGTCTTTACATCCTGCTGACATGAGAATAGCATAATCTCTGCGTCAGAAGCTTGCTTCTACTTGACCATTTAATAGACTCGCATTTTTTCCACCGTGACTAATTTTGTAAGCTAAGCACATCATCCGTTACAGCACACTCCTGGGGCTGGGTAATGTGGCCACAGTGGTCTGGTGGAACGAGCTATCACAGGTGCAATGCGTGGGTTCAGGCATTTACTTTTAAGAGGCACAAACAGATTTATTTTACCTCTGGTAACCTCAAGAGAAAGACGTTATAATCCAGAATCCGCATTAAACATCACGTTCCTTCATTACCAACTGGGCAGAGCCGGTTTACGTTGGGAAATGACACAGCGGAAGTCATGGTAAAAAGAAATACAGTCGCCAGTAAGCTTACTTACATTAGAAAATTTTATTTTATTTGATGAACCGATAGCCATTTAAAGGGACAGGGCTCTTATTTTACTTGTACTTGATTGAACTAGAGACGTTTAAAAATTTGGTGCTGGACTGTGATTCGAATTCGTATCTCCTCTTTCGAGGATCTGAATCTCTCGGAACAGTATAGTTCAGTCATTTCGTTCCTTTTCCCAAGACTGCAATCTTCTCTAGGTCTCCTCCAAAGGTAAGTATGTGGGTCTGAAACCTGATCCAGTACAAAAATATTCATAATTTCATTTCTAGCTTTATCAAGTGCACACCCACCTGCTAGTGAAAATTAACGCGCAATTTCAATGTCTGTTCATGTGTTGCCAACAATCGCAACAGGTGTCGTTATTTCTGGTCAAACACGCACACATCTTACTGTTCATGAGTAAGCAACTGATACTTAAGCTATATTCGTGGATGCACGGTAGGTGTGCAGTTCGATTGTCGCTTAGGCACAAAAGTTTGTATCCTTATTTTAGATTCAGACACCTAGCGGCTCGTAAGAAAAACCGATACGTAACATTTGATTTTTCTTAGTTAACAATCGGATTACGTGTTGGGTTCGTATCTTCGTCACAGAACTTCACATCATGCACTTCATCTTTAAATGCATGCACACTTTGTTACTTCAGAATGGAGGTATATCAGACATCTTTCGTGGTTAGATAACAGGGATGAAAGGGTCTTGATAGGAGTCACGGTTTATTACAAAAATTGTCGTCTTTTATTTTCAAGTTTAGATTTGGTTACTGGTATTGACAAAACTTTCGGTAATTCATGACTCTTCATGGCTAATCATCAATATGATGTGATTAGATTAGATTAGATTACGTTAGATTAACTCTTGTTCCATAGATCATGAATACGACATTTCGTAATGATGTGGAAGGTGTCATTTTAATGAAAGATTTCTTTAAATATCATGATTCAATTTCTTTACAACAATTTTTTACACTCTCACTCATTGCTTTTTATTTCTCTCTCTCTCTCTCTCTCTCTCTCTCTCTCTCTCTCACACACACACACACACACACACACACACACACACACACACATTCTTTTTTATTTTTATTTGTATGTTGTGCTCGACTATCGGCGAGGCACGAAAACGCCTGTGAATGACTTTCTTAGTTTTGAGTGCACTTACGAAAGAAATATAAAAACAATAATGAGAGTTACTGATTTATGATGCTCAGTTTGCAGTCAGTTCTGAGTATTATTAGTAACTACGCTCCAGTCCCTAAACGTAGTTACAGAAAGCGAATCAGACGCATTACGTATTCCAGGCCGTAGCAGCCGCGACTTGGAGACACCAGCTATGGTCACTTCCCAGACCGCTGTAGGATCACATCGGTTCGTCTTCTTCCTGCTGGTACTGTAACTGAGATTTGGCAACAAGGCAACGTATGTTTGGCAACTCTGTGATCGACGAGTTACTTCCTGGTGTGCACGGAATTAAGCCTCAAAGTTCACTTGATTTTACCTGTAATTTCCATTGAATAATCTGAGTTATTATAGCTTGAAGGGTAACAAAAGATTGAAAATTTACGGTTTTCAGCCCAGGAAAGTCGTTGCAGGTGGAAATCGCAACTAATCTCGACCTTTAAATAGTGGTTTACGAGTTCTAGTTACTATTGCCGTCGTAATAGGAAGCTGAGACCCATACCTCCTCGCCAGCTCTGTGGTAACGTGTTGACCTGTGAAACAGCGTCTGTTACGGTTCGCAGTTCCAGTCTCACTGACTGAAACGTTTTTATCCCTTCTGTGAAAGAGCTACAAGCAGGCAGATCAAACATCAATAAGGAAATCGCAAGAAAATGCCTTCAGCTCATAGTGCAATGTTGAAAAACTTACAATGCTGCACAACAGGTAACGCCTCTTTCCGCTGCTGACAAGCGAATTTTGGGTTTCTAGGAATACGTAACTATATTTATGAAATGCCACATTTGCATACCTCTTGAGTATGACACAGCATACCAATTAAACACAGACCCAATCAAAATCTAAGTGAGTAGAATTTTATTAATTCGTGTCGATAGAGGCATGCTTGTCTACAGATACTTTCGTCGTAAGGTTATCATGGTTAGTTTTATTTCATTTCTTATAATACAGTGCACAATTTTCGTAAGGTTTCCTTTAGTGTTGTTAAAACAATAGAAAATATGAGAGAGAAATTGATTATCAACGATATATGCGAATTCTCTGATGTTACCTATGACAGTCTGACAATGCACATGCAGTTTATTGATTACATGCATGTAGAAAATTTGTTCTGAGTTAAAGCTGTCAATCAAAGTTTGAAGAAGAATCAAATATCACTACCACACGACGGCTAATGTAGAAAATACTTTTCTGACATATTATGGCACGATGCGCTCTCCCTGCACATCTTCGAGATGCATCTGCTGCCTGCTGTCTATTAAACCTGAATAGAACAAAATGTCACAGTAGTTAGTCCTTTTTCCACATGCGACTACTTTGGGTTGAGAAGTGAAGGGAATTATGTTCAAAGTTCCATTAGATTGATAACTTCAGCAGAGAGCAGAATTGCGTTTTAAAAAATATAGTACTGCATGTATTCGAACTCGCGACATCTTATCTATGCTACAAGCTGACACGTAGCTACAACAGCTCCAGAGCTCGGCAACTATTCCTCCAGAACTTTTGGATTCCACAGCACTGTGAGATTATGCATATGGCCAGGTCTTGACTTCTGAGAGACAAACAGTTACAGCTTTTCTTTTGGACTGAACGACGTTTTCTAGTAACAGATAGCGCAATAGAATAGCTCAAGTGGAAAGGAACACTTCCTATTTAAACTTCTGCATCCTACAATGTTGGCAGTTGTGTGTAGGTGGCAGTAACGTGATTTTATTTCTGTGATTACAAAATAGTCGAATGTATGCACTGGGTAGCCGAGGCAGCTAGTTCATGGTGATTCGGTCAACCAAGTAAATGAATTTACTGAACATGCTGCAAATTACTACAGGGAGCCTGTGTGTCAGAATTCTCATCCACTGTGGCGCAACTGCGTTACGATAGAAAAATGACTCGCAGAGAAGAGGATTTCGTGGTCTGTTGGACGGATGGTAGGTTGTTATACCTATGGTCTGGGTTCGATTCCCACTTCTGTCAATGATTTTAGATAGGGAGAGACAGATTCCATTCTCTCCTGGCTACACCAAGTGAAGGAGATATAATGGCTGCGTGGTCTGAAAATTCACATTAAAGATGATATTCCTTCTTTACCAAGTAGACGGTAGGTTGAACCACAATAAAGTCTGGAGTGGCGACATGTAGAAACTCTATCACCAGTAACCTTTCTTATACTAGTTATTTATTTCAAGTGACGACACAAACGCTATGTATGGTCACAGGACACTTATTCCATCTTTTATTTGGGCTTCTGTATGTCGATAAAATTGGTTCTGAACTGGGAATGCAACTCAGACCGCCCTTAACGCGGAATTTGATCCCTTCGTGGCAATACAGCTCGACTACAATTTGTTGTTTGTTCAAAACTGCAGATTCCTCAACACCTTCACATATTATGCGTGAATGGGATCGAATCCTGGCCCGGCACTAAAGATTTAATTATGTATTATCAAGCTCTAGCATGAGAACACCTATCTGCTGGTGGATAATAATTTTGATTTTTAATGTATTTTCATTCGCTGTCAACACTAACGATATCCGACGTTTTCAACTCCCAGTGAGACACAGAACTATTTGCGAGATGACTGTAAGTTCAAGATGCTATTCTGAGCAGCTGGTGGAGAAAAATTCGGTAGCTGACGTCTCTTTGTGTGTAGTCAACAACGATATGTGTGGGACTCTATTCACAGTGAGCGCTGAACTCTTCGTCATATTATTTCAGTTCAAACATGCTCGCATGTCACTGCTGGTGCAACAAACCCATATTTAACGTTAGTTTTCTCTAGAATATAACAGCGATAGGTGCCGGGTTGGAGTCCTGGGAAGGAAAAAATTAATGTTTCGTCTCTTCATTTCAGTTAAAACATCTAGTTACTGCCGCGAAATTCCGATATGTCACATTTGACTGTGCTTCGATTGCAATCCGATTAGGTTCCGGGTTCGAATCCGTGTCCAACACACAGCTTTACCTCACGGCATTTCAAGTAAGTTACTTGTGAAGAAGCAATATTTAACATCTCTCGTAGTTCGTTAACAGGGACAATAGATGCTGGGTAGGAATTCACGTCTGTTAAAAGTGTTTGCGTTATGCAAATTAAAGTTGATATTTGCTAACTGATACTGTCTGAAATCGAGGTATATCACTCTCTGTATGCCTAATCAGGAATGACTGTTAGTTTCCGTCAGTCACGAAATCTTTGCTTAGTCTGCATGAGCTGGGTTTGAATCCATATGCAGAACAAGACGGTTCGTCGTGTCATTTAATGTTCATACATATTCTCAACTAGCTGCTCGTGAATAACTTAAATTTTTAATGTCATTTTGTGTTAAATAGTTCAAATGGTTCAAATGGCTCTGAGCACTATGGGACTTAACTTCTAAGGTCATCAGTCCCCTAGAACTTAGAACTACTTAAACCTAACTAACCTAAGGACATCACACACATCCATGCCCGAGGCAGGATTCGAACCTGCGACCGTAGCGGTCACGCGGTTCCAGACTGAAGAGCCTAGAACCGCACGGCCACATCGGCCGGCCCCCACCATCTGGTATCAATGCATTACCTTATAATCCATTATATATAATCATTTTCATAGTACACTTGATATTATAGATGAGTAGGACACAAGACAGGACATATATAATGTCCGTTTGACGTCAATAGTGTGTAACATTGTACTGTTTTTGAATAGGACAATGTTCCTCTCCAATAATTTTTAGATTAGTTACAATAAGCTTACGCTGCAAGAGAATTCGCTTGTATTTTTCAATATGTGGTCTGTTATCGGTTTGAAGGCCTTCCACAACATCGGCAACGTAGTGCAACTCCACCGAGAGCTGTCTGGAGTAGGGTGGAGATAGCAATGTGAAAGTGGCGAGCTGTCGAAGACGATCTTCATATTCCTAATGCGATTAGGACATCGTATACTCTTGACGACGTTTAGCACCTGTGCGGTCAGTCACCCAATTTCAGAATTCATTTTGAGTAATCCCGCTAAATACCCAAAATATTGTCTTTTTATATTGATGAATAATATGGATAGTCATCACGTTCATGTGCCATCTACAACGCAAATTCAATGTTACTATCCTAGGAACTAACCTGCAATACGTTTTGTATTTCATAATCGGAACTATCTGCATTAACCGTCATCAGAGCAATGTCAGGGAACAGAATGCAGCAGTGCCTGCTTGAGGACTTGCTTGAGTCGTGTTCTAAGGAAAGGGTAGTTGCTGGTTCACTTTATATTACACTAGCGAGAAGTACCGACTTTTCCTTTTCTCTGCAAACATCCAGAACTAAATTCAGTAACTAATTGCTAAGAATATATTTGCATTGTGCCAACTCAAAGATCAATAGATATGGATATAGATATAGATTTTTATATTTAAAGCCATTCTCGTTCTGCGTTGGAATAAACATCATTCATTATTTGCTTGTTCTTGTTACGATTGTTATTGTCATTCTCTCACTCGGAAGAGTCTTATGCTGTTGCTGTATGAATAAATTATGCCATTGGATACAAAGCGGTTTAGTTTTGAGACCTAACCCACGAGGGGGGAAGGCACAGTGGTCTGCCTCAGGAATTCCAAGCAATAAAACACAAAAAACAACCCAGGAAGGGTTCGAACAGCTACTTTCACGCAGAGACATGCATTTGGAATCTGATCATCGTTACGGGGTCAAACAAGAAGGTAACATTACTGAGACAATGATCGGGCTACTTAGTATATAATAGAGCATACAGATTTCAAGGAGGAAACGTATGAAGACGCAGACTTCCTCGTTATCAATACGTGCGGCATATCTTTCGTGTTAACGAAAGTAAATTCCCGCTTTACCTCTTCTTACGTGTCAAATGAAATGAATGCCATGAGGAATAGAATATTTGTTGACTGCGTCTCTTCTTGCTTCCATCCTTACCAACATATTTCTTCATTCTCGTGGTAATCATGACATTCTATGTGCATGCTGCAAACGATTGCAAGTGGACAAATTCGACATCGAGGTGCAAAGCGTTTGGTATCTTACATTATATTCAATTCGAATAAGCTTCCGGTGTATTTTTACTTCGTTTGTATTTTTAGATGATTATGAACGTTACGGAAATTTATCTCACATGCTTTATGTTGAATGAGAACCATTGTATGATCCGTTTTGCTTTCCCTACGTTGAAATGATATAATGTCGGCGTCAACAGCCTTCTTCCACGCCGGAAGCTGAAACTTGTATCATTCTGGATTAATGATAATTGAATGTCTCATATGTATACATAGCCCACAAGGCGACGTCAGAAACCATCAGGGGAGAACGCCGCATAAAAACCAAACGTGCGCGCGCGTCTCCACTCTGAAGAACTGTATCGGAGAATCACGGCAAGCATTTCGCTGAAGAGCTGCCTCGTCAGAGAGCCGAGAAATGGCAGCGTCGTAGCAAGTATTTGTCAACACTCTGATAGTGCATTTACTTCCGGGTGTAGGTCGGCGTTACCTCGCTAAATTCACTTGACATTCGTTTTTCACATCGAAGACTCGTACGATATAATCCACTGCAAGATGACACAATTAGAAAGTATATTTAATTTCTGGACTCCAAGAACGGCGTTCTTCACATAAGTAACACCAGTTTGTGTGTGCATTCGGGAGGACGACGGTGCAATCCCGCGGCCGGCCATCCTGATTTAGGTTTTCAATGATTTCCCTAAATCGCTTCAGGAAAATGCCGGGATGGTTCCTTAGGAAGGGCACGGCCGATTTCCTTCCCCATCCTTCCCTAATCCGAGCTTGTGCTCCGTCTCTAATGACATCGTGGTCGACGGGATGTTAAAACAGTAATCTCCACCTCCTCTGTTTGTGTGTTTAAGGTTGCGTTTTGAGGCTCAGGCAACATCGCAGTGACTATAGTCCGCCTCTGGCCGCCAGTGTGTCGTTAGCGCAGAGGTTCCCTTGTGCGTTGCAGTGCTTGTACTATAAGTTCGAATCACGGTAGAAGCCGCTGACTACAACCTTTTATTTTTCATTTTAATTAATGGAGTTGCAAACTGCTAGTAAAAATTTCTTATACGAAATCTAAAGAATGCCTTTAAACATCAATCTTCGTCCGATTTCGACTTAGTAAATTAAGTTAATATCATGGATTTCTGCTTTGCAAATTCCAAGGTGCTTCACTGTAAAATAGGTCCTGAAAAGATTCAACCGACTGTCAACGATATACATTTGAGCTTTGTTCGTCATATAGGTCTAACATGTCGGAAGGTTGTTTATGAAGTGCACCTGTTCATTAATATAGTTCCCATCTTCTAAATTTTTGCAATAGCATTTAACTGTAGACGTTTTCTAACACCGGCGTTAGCAATTCCTTTCCGTTCTCTGAAACCTACAAAACGACAAATTTTTCTGGTTGAAATCTGATGACCTTAACTATCACTTCCGATCAACAATAAATACTTCATGAACCCGTACATGGAACTCCAAATGTGCAGTGTGCCTGCACTGCTACAGAGCATGCATTGCAAGGTATTCACACAGTTTATCGCATAGACTTACCATAAGGAATGAGACAAGAACTGTAATACGCTTTACACCACAGACGCTCACTCTGGCTTGACGAAAACATCCAAACATTGACCAAAAGTTTCACAAATAATTAAGTTTGAAAGGAAAAGAAACGAGGTATAAAGCATTTATAAATTCATCGAATGTAGTGAGGTGGTTTAATTTCGTCCCAGTCTATAAAATTAATTTCGGGCCATACTCAGCTCTTGCCGATTACCCGCCTACTAATCAGGGTGTCTGTCTCCGTTGCTTTTGAGCGTGAATGAAAATTGTAGAAATTTTCTGTGGAGCAACATTTAATAATAAAGCGTTTTAAATCATCAAAAGCGATGAGCGGTAGCAGGCGCTTTCGATAAAGAACGGGGGAGTGCAGCGCCGCTGCTGTCGCCACGGCCGCTGCCAGTAGCCAGCAAATGGATCCCGGAGCTTTGCCGCATACGGCGTCCAGAGGAGGACAGTCTGCAGGAAATATGCCGCAAAATCGTTACTAGATAAAATTTTGATATCAGTGTGTCACAAAGCGAAATAGATTGAATCTGCGCTACCATTACATTCACGTCTTCAGCATTCAGACAGAAGAGGCTATAAAAATATTTTATGCCAGCTGCTCTCGATCCACTGACATTATGAACAGAAACAACGCACGCTACCGCTAGACCACAGGCGTAATCAGCCTAGAGTCTCTCTATCTTGGGACAAGTTTTCCTCCAGGGAGTGCCGAGTCTACAGTGTTGCCAGATTGTGCAGATAACCGGACTTAGAGAATTAGCGAGTTGGCCAGTTTTTTTGTCCCATGTCGCGATCGGCGCGGACTTAGCCTCTGAAGCGGCTGGCCGCCGGTCGAGTTTTATGTCAAAGATTGTACTAACAGCTGTATCTCTGTCCTCAATAAAAAGTGGACTCATTTATATGGATTTTTTTATGCATTTCGTCTGTACTACCACCTGCTAAAATATCTACTATTCCTCCTGAAACACCCTGTATATGGATATATGTGTGATGTCTGTTCTTTCGGACACGTCCGAAAGAAAATGTTTCATGGCATTCTGCAACGACCTTCGATCTAGTTGTACGGGCTGATAGAGATTTCAGAGCTGCTTGGCTGTCTGAATAAA
This sequence comes from Schistocerca cancellata, assembly GCF_023864275.1. NCBI lineage: Eukaryota > Metazoa > Arthropoda > Insecta > Orthoptera > Acrididae > Schistocerca > Schistocerca cancellata. Next base: position 147,008,321 of record NC_064631.1, on the reverse strand, counting down.
AGTGGATGCTACGATTTTTGTAGGGTCTACTCTAATTCTCCTCCATGCATTTGCTGATAGAAGATGTCATGTAATACTGTGGCCATCTTCCCTAAAGAGATTCTAGGCAGTACACCAGACCCGGTACATTCATTCTTCCACTGCTCCCTGCCTCCAACTGTTACATGGCAGGGTTTATTGAAACAGCTACAAGTTATTGTATAGTTAGTCGGCATTTCCAGAGCCAGCGCCATACTAATTTGGGATTCCGTATATTCTAACTATATCCAGCTATTTCCAATTTTTAGCCTTTATGTCCCTGCCGCTGTCTCCATTTTAAGCCACAGGTGTAAGGCTGGCATGTCTAGCGTAATATCAATCCCAAGAGTGGATGTCCTGCTAATTCCATCTGTTTGTGAAAGCAGATCAGTCTCTGCACTTTGCCAGACTCCCTAGCAGCCACCTTCTGTTCGACTTTGTTCATATTATAGGCCTATAAATTACCAATGGTCTTTTTACAGAGGTGTATATCCAGTAAGTACTGGGTTTAGACCCAATTTTACCCTACAGCAGCTTCTAGTGCTTATAAGATTGTCTTTCGCAGTGGAACAAATTATTTATGTGAGGTGTTCATAATATTTTTCCATCTAGGGCTACCTCTAGATACATTACAACCCAGCTATATGTATGTTCAATAAAAATTGGACACATGTTATATGTCATTGTTTCTGCAATTTGTCTATACTACCATCTCCTACAATAATTACTATTTCTCCTGAAACATCCTGTATAATTATTTGGCTCTCGACGGGTCATCTAAAGTTTTCAGTGCTAGACGCACGGCATCGTCCGAACCCTGACGCACGACATCGTCCGAACCCTCGCGGGAATACAGTGTGGCCGCGAGCGAGTGGAATAATGGTCGGTGAGGAGGGGGGTGGGGGAGGGAGGGGGGAGTACCGCACATGTGGTATACGGCAAAGATGGGAATTCGCGTCTGATGAGGAGCGTGTGTAGATATGTGCTGCAGAGAGGTTGGTTGCTGTGTCCCGACAGTGCCCACCGTCGGAGCTTCGAGTCCTCCCTCCGGCATTGTCCATAGTTTAAGTTAGATTAAGTAGTGTGTAAGCTTACTTGGTCCCATACGTTCTCACCACAAATTTACAAAATTTTAAATCCAAAATACTGCATCTCGGTTCCTACAATAGTGCAATAAGTGCGCACTGGTTAGATGTAACTGAAGTGAGTCTCCATCTCGGATTGTGGTTGAGGGCGAACCCCAAGCGAATGGCCACGAACAGTTGGGAGCGGAAACTTAATGTCATCGGAACCGTGTTGAAGGACCATGATATGCGATCGTTAGAGTGACTGCAGAAAGTTCAGTTTATAAATACATACATACGTAGCAAAATTTATCATGTCACAGCTGTCTTACCGATACTGAAGGTCACTGCACATAAAATATTAGCTGTAGCCTCTTGGTATGTGTGGAAACAAAATATCTTCAAAGTACCCATCCACACGGCGACTTTGCACAGGCAAAACAGAGGACTTGGAATTAAAGACGTGCCTTTAAACTAATACATGCCACTAAGACAAGCATCACGAAACTTCTCTTCCTCTCGCTAGATCCTGGAGATAGGAAAGCTCCTGTTAATGTAGCACGCCAGCCTAGATTACGTCCGAAAGTACTATGGCGATTGGAGCTGTATAAGACTTCCACCAGCACAAACCAACACTAGAACCGTCTATGATTATATTACCAGACATCGTCTACACAAACCAATTCCGGTGAATTAACCTACAAAAAACTGGAGAAACGTCTGGAAAAATATCAACAATAAAATTATACCAACTAGAGTCAGTGCCGTATGGTGCGACGTTGTAAACGAAACCATACCCTCAGCGGAACGATTATGAAAAATCAAATTGAGACCATCTTCATACTGCGACAAATGTGGGCTTCTAGAAACTGTAGCGCACATCTTCTTATGTGAAAATAGAATCAGAATTTGGAACTGAACTACGAAGAAATTAGCACTATCCACAGAACCGCAGAAAGTCATATACCGATAACTGAAGCTTTAAACCTGACTGGAAATGTTACCCGTCCTCAAAGAATAACAGTTATTCGTGGCTTCTGGGACAGTTTGTGTTGTACGTCGTAATAAACAAAACTTAGAACTTAGAAGAGTGCATGTTTTATATTGCAGAAGAACATTTTAAGCTGAAGAAGAATAACAAATATAAGGAATGTTTTAAAAAATTTTTATCTATTGCTTTATGTGGGCTACAAAGAGATGGACAGTTTTATTGATTAGAAGCAGAATACTATTCTTTCACTTTTTTTTATTTCTGGAATATTCTTTTACGTCGGTTCTTAAATCACAACTGTTCTAATTTGGCAAACCCCCTCCGGCTCCGAAACTTCTTCCATTTGTTGAAAAATATATGGCTTCCTTACAGACTTCATATGCATCCAGTGCATAATAACTTAAATTGTGAATATATTTCTGAATGAATGGTTGTTATTTATTTTTCCGTCACCCTGTTCACTGTTATAAGTTATGTTCCACAAGGATCGCACGCGATTGGAGGCGACAATCTGTAATTTATTTTACCTTAATTACTACTTCAATTTTGTTCAACAATTTAAAGGAATATATGAGTGCAAACATGGAATACATGTGAATAATGCAGCTGCTCAGTGACAGGTATGGGGGAGGCACTGTGGCCAGGCCTCGGATTTTCGACCCCTGCCCTCTTTGCCTCCGCCTACCTGGTGCTGAAATTCTTCTCAAACTTTAAAAAAAAGTAATAGTGCAGTGGTCAGAACGTCTGTCTAGTAAGCAGCAGGTCTAGGTTCGAAGCTCAGTCGGTCACAAATTTTCATCTGCTGTCGTTGCTGTATTTCAACGCGCTGTGACAGTGCGGACGTCGGTCCTTCGATATTTAAGATGCAATTGTTTTTTGAGGCAATAGAGGTGATTTGCGAACATTAGTCTTGCCATCAAAATAACGGGACTCCAACGGAAACCAATCCTTAGTCATACCTTCGTGCCGGAGCTAACCCATGCCATATACATGCGAATTAGATTGTAGTTCATATTTAGTCAAATAACGAGTGGTCAGTATACAAGTATGCCGGCCAGGGTGGCCGAGCGGTTCTAGGCGCTACAGTCTGGAACCGCGCGAGAGCTACGGTCTCAGGTTCGACTCCAGTCTCCGACATGGATGTGTCTGATGTCCTTAGGTTAGTTAGGTTTAAGTAGTTCTAAGTTCTAGCGGAGTGACCACCTCAGATGTTAAGTCCCATAGCACTCAGAACCATTTGAACCATTTTTGACGTATACAAGCATTTACAAACAGAAGAAGCAGGATTGCAGCGAACTGATCACTTAACCAAGTGCAACATAGAGTACCTGTGTAATGAGTCATTCCAGCTGCATAGCTGAGGGTAACATTTTTTAAGCAATTCATTGCAGAATTAATGTAATACCCGCACGATGATCTCTGTAGTCATACTGTATCATTAGCAGCCCGCGAATGTAGTACTATGTTCGTTAAATCGGATTACTCAAGCTGAGGCCAAATAAAGACAAGCGACGACCCCACAACACTATCTTTACTTCGGTAGGTAGTCAGCGCTAAATTATGTGCGCCACCATTAACGTTGCCGTAAGCAGTTTGACAGCATAACACCACCACAACTACTGACAACCTGAACCATTATCATCACGCAGTTGTAACTCGCAGTGATTACAAGTTTCTCATGTTTGTCAAGAATAGCGGAAAGCGCCTCTGAAGTTCCGTTTCCATTACGCCTAGGCAGGTGAGAATCCTAAATATCAGTAATAGGTCACCTAGCGAAGAGAAGAGTCCACGTATTGTCTCAAGTTCTTGCAGTTTGATGTTAATGCAGTTCCAGATGGTTTCGCACTAACGGGTTCTTTTGGCTATCTGAATACTCATATTGGAATTATATAAGTGTAATTGCTAGAACGTTCAACTACCTTAATAACACCTCATTCTGGGTTGAATACGAGTCGGAAAGAAACGTTAATTTGACGTTTCCATCCATCTCCTGACGTCTTACTGAATGAAGTCTGAAGTGCACGCACAGTTGTGTTGCCCGCCGCAAGGATTCTGTGAAGTGTTGTGGCAGCTGGCGGTCATTGCTGAATACAGACATGTGCTCCAGGGGAACTCGTCTTTGTTGCATTTTTTCCATACCGTAATTAGCACAATAACATAAGGCTTGTTCTGCTGAAGAACTTGATGCCCACAAGTCCTTAAATAAGAATCTCCTAACGTGAGTAATGCATGAAAGGAAACAGACTTTTGGACAAAACAATGGACAGCTCCCTGCTTTTTGCGTTTCCGATAGCGCCTACGATAAGAATCTGGTGTCATATTATGTTTCAGAACCCTAAACTGTTTATTTTTTTACCTCATACTAAAACAAAAGTTATGATATGAGAAGAGGAAATGACTTATATGCATCTCAGGAACTTGAGTTTTTCGTGTTTATTTTCCCACTTCATACTAAAACAAGGGCGTTAAAATGAGAAGAGGAAATGAAATATACGCTTCCAAGACATAATATTTCCTTGTGTGCTACTACTGCATACATGAAAGCCATGCAGTTAATTTTTGTATGTTGGATAAATTTTGATATCACCTCACATTCCTTTGTGAGAAGGTTCCTATTTTCTTGGGATTCATATAGAGTGGACATTTCATCACTGGTTAATATTCTGATGACTAATGACATGATACCCATTGCAATTGCTCCATGGCTCCTGTGAGTAGAGTCTCACGTTGGTTACTATAAGAACACGCAGGCAGTGATATCCGCTCACTGCGGTCAGAGACAAGGTGATTTCTTTCTGTTTATGGCGAAGCGTCTGCTGCAGTGTCCACGCTCAGCCAACATAAACAAATCGCGACGGCATTGGGCACTGCTGATCGCTGCGCTTGTCGCGAGCCTCGACAACAAGAGCGCACTGTCTCTGCTAACGATACTATGGAGTTAATACATCTTACTTAACGTAATATGCAGGACGTGGGTTGGGTGAAAATTCAGTTAGTAACTTCCCATCGCATTAAAATACTTTACAGTCATATTTGATGAATTATTTATTGTTGGTTTTCTCTCTAATGTTAATAGTATTGATTCAGATTGTGCATGAAAACGAAAACACCCACACCCACACACACACACACACACACACACACACACACACAGTCACACAGTCATTGATTCTAGTGAGGCTGACAACTACTGTGTGTTGAACAACACATGCACCAGTCAGTTCCTCAGTTGGCGTCGAGTGGATGGGATTTTTCAATTACCTTGCATTGCAAGAATTGTAAGGAGGAGCCTGAAAGTAAATTGACTTGTATGCTAAAGAGCTGCGACAAAGCGAAGCCTGACCGATTATCAGATAATTGTCCACATGGGTTTCGTGGACGAGTATACTTTTAGTAGCCGCGCGGGATTAGCCGAGCGGTCTGGGGCACTCCAGTCATGGGCTGTGTGGCTGATCCCGGCGGAGGTTCGAGTCCTCCCTCAGGCATGAGTTTGTGTGTTTGTCCTTAGGATAATTTAGGTTAAGTAGTGTGTAAGCTTAGGTACTATGCTCCTTCAGAGCCCCAGTAAAAAATATACACTCATCAATGCACGTGTCCCCACCAACATCGAAAATAAGAAAATCACCGAAAATGTCGAAAAATTCTGGTTCAAAATGGTTCAAATGGCTCTGAGCACTATGCGACTTAACTTATGAGGTCATCAGTCGCCTAGAACTTAGAACTACATAAGCCTAACTAACCTCAGGACATCACACTCATCCATACCCGAGGCAGGATTCGAACCTGCGACCGTAGCGGTCGCTCGGTTCCAGACTGTAGCGCTTAGAAGTGCATGGGAAAAATTCTGGAACCAAGTCGAAAATACTATGAGCAAAATTCACCAGGATGACGTGAAAATACTAATGGGAAACTTCAACTCTCTATTTGGGCAGAAAAAACCTGTAGAAAAATCTTTGGTACAAATTCAACACACCGAAACGCTTAGACCAACGGCACACGTCTGACTGACATTTGCCAACAATTCAACCACAAATGGACGTCTTCCCAGTTTAGGAAAAAACCAGTTCCCAGGTAACATGCTTATCTAACAGGTGCAAGCTGCTTTCGTTCGCCATTCGCGACTCGCTGAAAGCCAGATTTTTAATTCTTTTGTAGCACAGCTACAAGCAGGCTGATAAAAACTCAATAAGGGAATCGTAAGACAACGCTCGAGCAAAATTCGTCTTGCTACTTTCAGTAACTCTTAGTGTCAGAGCGAAAACCTTACGGTACTGCCAAATTCATAATGCCACTTTTGTTTTCTACCGACATATTTTTTGTTGTTGTGAATACATAATTTTACCTATGAAATGTCACATTTTCATAATACTTGCGAATGGTACAGGAAATGAAATAAATACAGATCTTTTCGAAGTCAAAAGTTGGTAATATCCTACTAATTCGTGTTAAAATAGGTTTAATCGTCTCACAGACACTTAATGCTTTATTAAGATAGACTGCCGTCGTGATGTTTCTGTAGTAAGCTGAATTTAATTTGTATTAGTACAGTGAATATTTTAATTGCATTTTCCATTAGTTTACTAAACGCAACAGTAATTATCAAAGAGAAATTAATCAGCAGCAGAATTTTCTTTCACGATATCTAAAACGATCTGACAATGCTAAAATTGTTTACAAATTCTACGCCTGTAGAAACCTACTGGATCTAACGATGTCATTAAACCAGAGTAGTTTTAGGAGTATTTCCGTCTAGAAATGAATTGCCTTGACGGTTGATCGATCAAGAGCGGGAAAGGTAAAATTTTACAAATATATGACGAGAGGGACAAGTGCTTGAGAGAGGACTTCCCTATCAATACAAGTGCCTGACAGACGACTTTTCTATCAATCTCCTGGATTGTTTTGTTTCTCAAATCAACATAGTGCGTTATCATACAGTAGCACAGGTGATGTAGTTTTGTTGCTCGATTTTCTTACACTTCGGCCGAAAGGAATGCTCGATGAGTGACCTGATGACGTTCAATAATAGTCACTCCGTTGATTTTTGTTGTTTCGAATTAGAGCATGCAGTACTCCTACACCAGGCTTCTGAACTTTGCCTGTTGAATGCAAATGTCGCATGATGGTTAAATGGTAATCTATCACATATATCAGTAGTCGAGACTTCCTTAATGTGGAAAATCATTCATGCCAGAACGATCTTTGTTGAAACACGAATATCTTTTTCTGGCGTATTTTTACCAAAAGCACTCGCTCTAAACATAGTTCAAATCTTTCTAGCTGCCTCCTCTGCATTCACCCCTCTGTTATACCAAAAATAAACGTTGTGTTTCAGGTGTTACACCTTTATCCACTTGCGACTCAATTTTACAATGCTTAACTGTAGTTCATGATTTTCAAGTATGCAAAATCGAATGTTTAACTCCAAGATGATAACTACAAATTCGAAAATGACGGTTGATACATACACTGACAGCGTGGCGCCGCGTTCACATGGGCGGCGCCGGATTTCAGGCGGCGGGTGGCGTCTGGCCGGTGGCCGGTAGCCGCTGCAGTGTGAGGAAACGCTCGAGCGTAAGCTGTTATGATCGCGGCGCAGCCACGAGCTGTCCTGCGGAATTGTTTCTGGAATACTTGTCGTTGCTGGTGGGTAGAATGTTAAGCGAATTATCTTCGATGCTCAATCAGAATCATAACTTTAGACCGAAATGTGGTAAAAAAAAAATAGTTAGACACGAACAGGAGACCATAAGCTTAGAGTGCATGACGATTACCATTTTTTCTTTTCTTTTTTTTTCTTATTGTTCATTATTGATCGTTGTGTTTGGTCGTTGCGGACGTCGCAGGACATCCTGTTCAAGTTCGGTGGTTGATCCTTCCACTCAGTTTTTTTATTACAGAGGCCAACCGGCTCTCTGACCGAACACGCTGAGCTACCGTGCCGGCTAGCACTAGACCACGGGCTCACACAATCCGAGAACATCTCGGAAGTAGACAACACTTCCTCCTAACGCTTCCGCATCTTACAGTGTTGCCAGATTGTGCAGATGGCCGGTCAGTTTTATTGGCTACGTTAAGTGAATAGACTCGGACTTAGTCTCTGTGGCAGTCGGCCGGCGGTCAGCTTTTATGTCTAAAACTGTACTCCAATGTGTTTCATTCACGTATCTGTGTGGCGCTAAAGTGTGGTTATGGATAATACGTATGCTCAGATTGCGAATGTAACATCATAAGTAAAGAGAGGGAAATGAATTAGGCGTCCTTCGTCTTCCGTAACATCAAATATATTTTAGTTATTCTATCTTAAATGAACTGCGCAGAAAATCATTCACCAGAAGTAAATAACTTGTTAGCAACTTCAGATGATATTAACAGCTTTCCGGCGCGGGTTAGCCGTGCTTTCAACGGCGTCATATCGCGGATCGCACGTCTGCTTGCGCCGTCAGTTCGAATCCTTCCCCGGGCATGGATGTGTGTTAAGTTAGGTTGGTTTAAGTAGTTATAGGGCTAGGGACTGATGACGTAAGCAGTTTGGTCGCATAGTTCTTGGAGCCATTTTTTGACCGTTCACGTAAATTTTTTTTTCATAAACGGCCGTATCTTTAGATTGCGTTGACATAGAAGCTCACTTTTTTACACCACCAAGGGACCGGTTACCACAAGAAGTGCGATACATTTCCGCTTATTATGTCTACCCGTTCTGGAGGTAAACGGGTTTTAAAGTTTGGGTAGACCGATAGACGGTCAAGAAAGTGAGACTTGTAGGGTTCCGTTTTTACCGGTTTAGGTGACGAAATCCTAACAACGAAAACAGCTACGACAGATACTGAAGATGAGGGCTGCATAAATAACACCCCCTACTCTTTATTCGAAATGTTCTAGTTGCAGTCGATACATCAGCATATTAATCGTAGCTACGCTTTCGATCCAAATCACGTTTACAGGAATGCAAATAGAATCCATTTGCCTATACACGTAGTAGTTCACATCCCAGTATTAATGCTACCGCGTTTTAGAAGTGCCAACATTCCCATTGCTAGCTAGCTTAAGAAACACTGAGGCTAATGAACGTTTTCTGGCTGTGGCGAGTCTAGTGGAGAATTCGAAACAGTGTAGAATATGTTTGGCAGCTATGTAGCCGTTTATTTCCTGAGGTGGTGCAGAATTAACCCACTAAATTTACCCTCTAATAAGAGTATTTTGTTATTTCGATAAACATCCCGAATGATTATCACATAAGCGGTGACATAAAGGAAGAAAATTTATGTTTTTGAGCCCAGAAAGCTCTATGGAACAGAATCTGTAGATCATTTTACCATTTTCATTGCGAAATTGCCGGCTTATTCATGTCTGGGGTAATAATAGAGGGCTGTTTGCCTGGGTTGTCTGCTAGCGTAGTGAAAGGAAGATCTGGTTTGTTTTCGGTTCTAATGTCGATTAAGGCAGGTAGAATATCAGTAAAGCAATTTTAAGAAATTCTCGCGCCCTCAATACTTTTTATCGCTACCTTTATTCTGTATTGGCGCCCTGTGCATGTCAATATGACACTCTTGTAGAATTTCATACATGTTACTGCCTACTTTTTCCGCTTCTGTCAATAATGGATTTGACTTAAGTGTGGCACTGAATGATTTTTAACTGAATTTCGTTATGAATCTTCACGCATTGTTAAATTTGCACACTTTCATGGTAGGTCAGCAACGGTAATCCAGTATGACTGGTCTGAACGTTGACACAGACCGTTTCGCGGCCGAAAGCGGATAATATTTTGCTAATTCGTAACGATCCGGCGTTCTTTGTCTTACTAAAACAATTATGTTATCTCGATAAGTTGAAATTCATTTTTATTGATACAGTTCATACCAATTAGCGTTTCTTCTTTCAGTTCTGTCTTATATTTACGTGTTGTATTTAACACACTAATCAGCATTAATATAGTCTTACAAATTATTGAAAACAGCCTAAAAAAGTTCAGATAGTTTGTCAATTTCACGCAAGTGCATAGTATGTTGGTAGCACTTCGTCGCCTTGCCTGTTATGCTGTGTAGCAGACTTTAAAGCCGTGCGGATCAGCATAACGAAAAGGCGAGGGGTCTCGCTCGTTTTGTCCACGACTGTACATTAGCTAAGTTCTGCAGAAGTTATTACCATTTTAGTCAACTCGGTTCAGCATGTGTCCTGTTGCCTAGTAGGCACAGGATCTGTCATGGACCCTCATAACTTATTCCATGTGTAATGGCATCGACGCCTGTAAGGAGTGAATGGCGTCCTGTGGTACAGCCATCCATGCTGCATTCACCCGGTTCCAAAGTTCATCTTGTGGTGGTTGGCGTTAGGTCACAGCACTGCACCCATTGTTCCATCATATCCCACACATTTTCGATTGGCGACAAGTCTGGTGATCCGGCGGGTCAGGGCAAGAGGCTGACATCCTGTGACACCAAGAAGGGATGTGTTCATACAGCAACAAGTGGTCGGGCATTGTCTTGCTGAAAAATGGCGTCCGAGGTGGTGTGCAGAAAGGGTATGGCTACAGGTCGCAGAATGTAATTCACGTGCGTCGCACTGGTTACAGTGCTCTGGACACACACCAGCTGTGATTTTTAGTTGTACCCAACAGCACCCCACACCATAAGGCCTTGAGATGGCGCTGTATGTCTTGTGCGAGTGCAGTCACTGTGATGTTGCTACCCCTGTCTCTGCAGCGAACCAAAATGCGGCCATTATTTTCAAACAAACAGAACCTGGACTCGTCCGAACCACTCTTTGATGCCATACCTGACCCCTGTGACATCGATCTTTACACCATGACCGTGTAGCATTCTTCTGCACGTTAGTCAAAGGTATGCGTAGAAGTCGAAGCCGAGAACATACACTACTGGCCATTAAAATTTCTACACCAAGAAGAAATGCAGGTGACAAACGGGTATTCATTGGACAAATATATTATACTAGAACTGACATGTGATTACATTTTCACGCAATTTGAGTGCATAGATTCTGAGTAATCAGTACCCAGAACAATCACCTCTGGCCGTAATAACGGCCTTGATACGCTTGGGCATTGAGTCAAAAAGAGCTTCAGCTGCCCATGTATCTTCAACACGATACCACAGTTCATCAAGAGTAGTGACTGGCGTATTGTGACGAGCCAGTTGCTCGGCCACCATTGACCAGACGTTTTCAATTGGTGAGAGATCTGGAGAATGTGCTGGCTAGAGCAGCAGTTGAACATTTTCTGTATCCAGAAAGGCCCGTACAGGTCCTGCAACATGCGGTCGTGCATTATCCTACTGAAATGTAGGATTTCGCAGGGATCGAATGATGGGTAGAGCCACGGGTGGTAACACGAATGGCACCCCATACAATCACGCCGGGTGATACGCCAGTATGGCGATGACGAATACACGCTTCCAATGTGCGTTCACCGCGATGTCGCCAAACACGGATGCGACCATCATGATGCTGTAAACAGAACCTGGATTCATCCGAAAAAATGACGTTTTGCCATTCGTGCACCCAGGTTTCTCTATACGAAACAGCATCATCCGTGAACAGCCTCATGGAGCCTGCGACATTAATCACTATAACGTTTGTGTACATTGTGAACATGAGTGTTCTTAAATCACTCTATTTGGAGAGGCCAGATTCTATCTTTACGTCAGAAGACTGATGATGATTTTCACTGTGTTCTGTCCGCTAGGAACTCTTGAGTTCTGCCAAAAGTCCCGTCTGACACGCGACACACTCGTATTTTATTCAATAGCGTGGAGTTGTGTCGAACGCCTTCTGGAATTCAAGGAAGACGGCATCAACGTGGGTGTCATTATCTACAGCCTTTGGTTTCTCGTGTACGAACACAGCGAGCGGAGTTTCACAATATTGATTCCTACAGAGGAATTTTTCGAGTCCCGGAAAGGTCGTAACAAGCGAGTATGAAACCCAAAATTCTCCGAGAGATTGACGTCAGCGATAGTGATCAACAGTTGTGTGCATCTGCTTGACGACATAATGAAAACGGATATGACCTGCACATGTCTTCTATCACTTGGAAAGCTTCGTTCTTCCAGTGATCTTCGATAGACTCATGCTAGAAGAATCATATATCCCATTAGGTCTAGGAGTCTTCTCTCTGCTGCACAATTTCCATTCACTTTGTATCCCACTGTTACTTTTCTCGATATCTGTGTTTTGATGTTCGTGTGACAATTTCAAAGAGCTGTCGAAGTACAATATTCCTCGCTATCCATCACGCAGTGCGTAGGCTGGTGACGAAAGTACATAATCTGTCTTATATTTAACATCAGTAGTCAGGGTGTCAAACTGTCAGTAACCACCTGCTGGAAGCTTCTCATGGTACTTCAGCCATACAGATTCCTGTCTGATCCAGAGTCAATGGTATTACATCCGGTTTTCCAAACCCATCGTGGAACTGACCTTCATTGATCAGCCATGTCCCGCAAATCCGTTCAAGATTTGTGTAAAGCAACAAATTCTTACGGCTCTTTATGTGAAACAAGTTTCAGTGCGACCCAAAGAAGGAATCAGCTATCATACTGGATGGCTAAGCGGTCCAGAGTTACGTATGTTCTTTTGGAGTTGAAGAGTACATTACGAAGACGCACAGTAAGCTACAGAGCGAAACGCCAAGAGAGAAAGGTCGTGCATCATGAATCTAGCCTCAAAATTTGGGGACACCTCGCTCCAGTATTGTTTCAGTAATATAATACTTTCCAGAAAGGGCACTTGCCCGCGAAAGGCAAAGGTTCCGAGTTCGAGTCTCGGTCCGGCACACAGTTTTAATCTGCCAGGAAGTTTCATATCAGCGCACACTCCGCTGCAGAGTGAAAATCTCATTCTGAAAACATCCCCCAGGCTGTGGCTAAGCCATGTCTCCGCAATATCCTTTCTTTCAGGAGTGCTAATTCTGCAAGGTTTGCAGGAGAGCTTCTGTAAAGTTTGGAATGTAGGAGACGAGGCACTGGCAGAAGTAAAGCTGTGAGGACGGCGCGTGAGTCATGCTTGGGTAGCTCAGTTGGTAGAGCACTTGCCCGCGAAAGGCAAAAGTCCCGAGTTCGAGTCTCGGCCCGGCACACAGTTTTAATCTGCCAGGAAGTTTTATATAATACTTTGTCCAGTATACGTCTCGAATAATAAGCACGACACTGAAATCAGAGAAATTCAAGCTTTGACACAGAATTACCGACAATTGTTCTTCCCGAAACCCCTCCATGAATGGAATAAGAAAGAGGGGTGTGATTCTGGCACAAGGTGCGTCACTCAACTGAACGATGCCTTGCGAAGTAAGAAAGTAGATGGGAATGGAGACAAGCGTGTGAACTTCAGATGGATGTAATGTACTGGTTCTTTGAGACTTTCTTTAGTGTAAGGTGCTGCTGTTGTCAACTGACGCACTGTTCTGTCGTAGGGCCTGAAACTAGAGAGAAAGGACGGCTGGGTGGACTACAAGCAGTTAATGCCTGGATATCACAACCCTTCAACTTATCTGATTATCGACTGGGAGCCGCAAGGCGAAGCTGGCAGCTTCCCACATGTGGTCAAAGTGACGGATACGTCGAGGACACCCATCACTTCTGGGGAGTTCACAGTTACCGACATATATGGATGGGATGATAATGGTGTAGTGTAAGTACCTTACTGAGGTATTGGCAATGGTTCCATGTGAGCAATCGTGATCCAAAATATTCATCTGATGTACCGTCTGAATTTCATGAATTTTTGTATCTTTCTTTTCACATGTTTCAACTGTTTTTTTGCTATGGTGGTTCCCTTGCCTGAGCTCTGCAGTTTAGTGTCAGGTTTGGATGCTAGCGAGTGATGGTCCCAAATGGTTACATGTCTACTTTGACCAGAATGTAGAAGAGAGCAACAGTTTCCTTTCCTTTGCAAAAATGTTTTGTTAATAATGTAAGTAGGCTGTTTAGGTTTTTATGTTGGTAAAGCCACATAACGCTCTGTATGAAAATCACTGACTGTGCTGTGTGCAGTCTGTGGCTGATTTTCATTGTTGGAATATTCGCTATTGTAGTGTTGGGCAGTTGGATGTGAACAGCGCATAGCGTTGCGTAGTTGGAGGTGAGCCGCCAGCAGTGGTGGATGTGGGGAGAGGGATGGCGGAGTTTTGAGAGCGGATGATCTGCACGTGTGTCCATCAGAGACAGTAAATTTGTAAGACTGGATGTCATGAACTCATATATATATATATATATATATATATATATATATATATATATATATATATATATATATATATTATGTCTTTTGAACACTATTAAGGTAAATACATTGTTTTCTATCAAAATCTTACATTTGCTAACTATGCCTATCAGTAGTTACTTTCAGTAGTTATAATCTTTTATTTAGCTGGCAGTATTGGCACTCGCTGCATTGCAGTAGTTCGAGTAACGAAGATTTTTGTGAGGTAAGTGATTCATGAAAGGTATAGGCTATTGTTAGTCAGGGCCATACTTTTGAAGGGATTATTGAAAGTCAGACTGCATTGCGCTAAAAATATTGTGTCAGTTTAGTGATGATGAGGATAAGTAAAGAGAGAAATGTCTGGGTACATCCAGTTTTGCTCAGCTGTTTGAAAATCAAATAACGTAAGAGGTTTACCAGCACAGTAATTCTTAATTTTTCTATGGGGACGTTTCAGAATAAGAACAAGTGTTCATCATCTGCAAGAAAATCTGGAACGGTGCACTGACCTCTACCAGAAGGTGACTGATGATCGAATGTTATGTAGATGTTGCTGGTGATATCTAGCAAGGAGGGGTAACACACAAAAGAGTTCTCGAAGGAACTCACGAGTTTTGGCGAATGAGATACAGGAGAAGCGGCAGTAATGATGTGTGTGGAATCCTGGAAGAGAAGTGGTGTGGGTTAGCATTAATCTGAAAGCAATCGTAGAGTTAGAAAAAGACGAAGATTGGTAAAATAATCAGATAGATTGGCTCGACTTAGGTGCAACGAAATAATTAAACCAACTCCTGACGAGCTGAAGTATCATGATGTCCCCACGCTGGAGACGTCTGGTTCCTTGTACTCATTGACAAACATTTCAACCTACAATGACGCACAGTAACTGTTGATTACGCAACTCACAGCCACAGAACGATTAACTAAATGTAAATCCGCTGAAGACTGTGCGCTCAATAGCGTACCCAATGAAGGGCAGGAGAATGCAGATGTGTCTTCTCCTCCATCCTTTGCTAAAGGAGTTTCGCGTTCTGCCTCGACAGACAAACATATCAACGCAAAATCAGTTTGGAGAAAACCGAGTAAGTGCGCGCAGGACTCACGGGCCGATGGTTCTGCACAAACTTAATTATGTACGAGTACATAGGTAGTTCATCTACCTGGGGAATTTTTGCCTGTTATTGATATCGATACTGGCGAGATACCAAAATATGTGACATAAATGGTCGCATATGTTGATTGCATTGACGTAAAAGCTTACATGCTGTAAACCGCAAACGGACAGTAGAGTTTAGTATGTTACAAAAATTTCAACTTCATGTCCACTCGTTTATGAGAAGAAGGGGTCTTAACAGGTGGACAGGCAGACAGTCAGATAATCAATTAAAAAAAATTTTTTTTCGTTTGAGACAACTATAACTTAACAAATTTCGGATATTTTCCTTTACTTTTACTGCGAAAGCTTACTGCCTGCAAAATTTCATGATTCCAGGTCAACAGGATGTGCCCTATAGATTCTGATGAGTGAGATTGCGAATATCAAAATATGTGACACAAATGGCCGTATGTTTTGATTACATTTACTTAGAAGCTTCAATTTTTACATCGCCAAGGCACTGTAGATCGTAGTTCGTGATATAAATTTCAACTTGATACGCCTGTCCATTCCTGAGGAATGGTCAGAGAAAGAGACAGACAGACAGACAGACAGACAGACAACAAAGAGATCCTGGGAGGGTTCCATTTTTACCGATTCAGGTACGAAACCCTAAAAAACTGGAACATGTGCTGGATAATGACCAGCAGCAAGTGTAGACAGCTTCACAGTATTTTGTACTCAATGCTAAACCAACATGAGTTCTCCCCTCTTCCTTAGCTCCTACCCTGAGCACGCTCCTGCATGTACTGCAGTGTCATGCTCTTCCAACGTTGTCACTGGATGCACCGTGGATGGGCATGTGATCAGTAGAACCCTCTTCGAAACATTGTGGGCTTTCTGCCCTTGAGACGCTACTTCTTATTCACGTCGATTTTTCCATTTGGCCTCAAGAGGCTACGTGCACGCCATTACAGTCCTCCCAACAAGGAAAATACATGGAAGTGACAAGAATCGAACCTGGGTACTCCACGTGGAAATCAGATACACTGACAACTCAGCCCATGCTGAAAGTAGTTTCCACTCTGCCTAAATCCGTGTGCCATGTATGAACCCAATGTGGAATGCCAATCCGAAAATTACGCAAGCCTTGTACCGGTTCCCAAATATTTTTGTTGTGACAAACTCAGTACAAAGTTTAATGTTATATTTGTGGCTCCAAGAAGTAACTTGTTCGACAAAATCTGTATTTCCAACAAAATCATATTGGATGGCAGTTGTCTGGTTACCATTGAAACGTATTTCGCAACATGGCTATGTACGGTAATAATGCATTTTTTGTGTGGCAGTACGCTCAAGAGACGATCTAATTTATGTTACATTTAACGAACATGAAGCGACCCGGTTTAATTGTTTATATTACATTTATTGCCCTTGAAAAACTGTCATCCATTAATTGTAAGTTCTTACCTTCATGTAACGTAAATAAATGCCTTAAATATATTTATTCACTTATTTATTGCTCTAAAGGAAGAACCCCAGGTGAGAAAAGTCGCCATAGCAGCTGCAAATGTTCTTCAAACTAGGTAATATTAGCTTCAAACATTCCAGTAGATAAACTGTTTCACAAAACAAATAGATTTGCTTTTAGTTTAGTAAGCAAGGCTGTTAAAACGTTTTTTCTCCCTCCTGAACACTTTGTCAGTCGCGAGTTGTTCCCTTTTCAAAATAAATAAATAAATAAATCAATTCAATTAAGATTCCGTGAGCAGTGCTTTTTTTGCCACCGCAGTAGTTGGAGTGAGAAGGGTGGCGGGCGCCGTCTGCCTTTGCAGGTACTACCAGGCGACAGAGGAGGGGCAGCCGTCGCACCGGCAGGTGTACGCCGTGCAGGAGGGGGCATCCCCGCGCTGCCTCAGCTGTGACGTTTACAGTACCGAGGGGAACCCCTGTCAGCGAGCCAGCGCCGATTTCAGCTCCGACTTCACATGGTCGATCTTCACGTGTCACGGCCCGGATCCACCAGTCCTGTCTGTGCGTTACACGGCCCAATTCGCAGGTGAGAAATTTGCTCTCGCTCCTTTCCTGTCTTGACATCGTGACTTGTGAAGTTATACATTTTATTGGCGTTATCTCTCGATCAGTCTTTCTTAAACCGCCACTATTATTCATTGTTACCTGTTGTAAGATTAACGGACTATCGCATACTTGCCTGTAGAGGACATAACAAAACGGCACCGACAAACGTCAAGGGAATGTTGAGGGTGTCTTGAGGAACAAACAAATTTAGGATACGAATATATCTCCAGTAACATCATCCATGAGCGAGCAATAAAGGAAACAAAAATTTGGAGTGGGAATTAAAACCCAGGGAGAAGAAATAAAAACGTGGAGGTTTGCCGATGGTATTGCAATTCTATGAGAGACAGCAAAGGACTTGCAAGAGAAGTTGAACGAAATGGACAGTGCCTTGAAAAGAAGTTATAGGATGAACATCAAGAAAACCAAAATAAGGCTAATGGAATGTAGTCGAATTAAATCAGGTTATGCAGAGGGAATTAGATTAGGAAATGATACAATTAAGGTAGTAGACGAGTTTTGCTATTTGGGCATCAAAATAACTGATGATGGTCGATAAAATGTAGACTGACGGGAGTAAGGAAAGAATTTCCGAAGAAGAGAAATTTGTTAACGTTGAGTATAGATTTAAGTGTCAGGAAGTCTTTCGTGAAAGTACTTGTACAGAGTGTAGCCGTCTATGGAAGTCGAACATGGATGATAAACAATTTAGACAAGAAGAGAATAGAAGGTTTTGAAATGTAATGCTACTGAAGAATGTTGAAGATTAGATGGGTAGATCACGTAACTAATGAGGAAGTCCTGGATAGAATCTGGGAGAAGAGGAATTTATGGCACAACTTGACTAAAAGAAGGATCGGTTAATAGAATACGTTCTGAGAAATCAAGGGATCACAAATTTAGTAATTGAGGAAAGTGTGGAGGGTAAAAATCTTAGAGGGAGACCAAGAGATGAATACAGTAAACAGATTCTGAAGGATGTGGGGTGCAGTGGTTACTTGGAGACGAAGAGTCTCGCACAGGATAGAGTAGCATGGAGAACTGTATCGAACCAGTCTTTGGACTGAAGATCACAACAACATCATCCAATTATGTTACGGAAGGTGCGTAAGTCCACCACCCCCACCCCAACCCCCATCCCCATCCCTTCCCCAGTCAAGGAAAATTTTTTTTATTATTCGAATTTGGTGAACTCAGGACCATATGAAAAAGCCGATTTTTCCCATTGTTTTTGGTTTCACAATACTTCATACTTGCATTCTGTCGCTCTTTTTTTTCTTCTTCTGTCTTCTGTCCATGTTCCTTCTATCTTCTTTTATCTTTCGTATTGGGGAACTTTGACGTTTTATGCGTTTTCCCTCTGTTTTCTGAATCTGCCTGTTATGTCCAGCTTCTGTAAATTTAATCTGTTTTTTTCGATTTTCTCGAAAAAGGAGAGTATTTTGTGTCAGCCTTTCGTTGTGCATTATTTTTAAGTGGTCAGCACTCCGTCTTCAGGCCAGAAGTGGCCCATCGGGACCATCCGACCGCCGTATCATCCTCAGTTGAGGATGCGGATAGGAGAGGCGTGTGGTCAGCACACCGCTCTCCTGGTCGTTATGATGGTATTCTTGACCGAAGCCGCTACTATTCGGTCGAGTAGCTCCTCAATTGGCATCTCGAGGCTGAGTGCAGCCCGAAAAATGGCAACAGCGCATGACGGCCTGGATGGTCACCCACCCAAGTGCCGACCACACCAGACAGCGCTTAACATCGGTGATCTCACTGGAACCGGTGTATCCACTGAGGCAAGGCCGTTGCCTATTTTTAAGTGGTCATGAAATATAATATTTCCACTTTCTCATATTTATTACACAGTAAGTCAAGAGGAAAGGTAGTGTTAGTGATTCTGAATGAAAACATTCGGAAGAATGCATACTCCATTGTGAATGGTTTCCGAATGGAAATTGTTATTTAATTCCTGTATTATTTACAAAATGTTGTTTACAATGTACCACAACAGTGTATACACCACATCCCAAAGATGTTCAGGCTCACATGCGGTTCATCTTCGTCAAAATGTCTTGGCGAAAACTTATCTAAGTAGCCTTGCACCAATGTGTTTCCTGATAAATAAAGAACAAAAGTAACTATTATGCACTAAACTTTACAACAAATATTCTATTACCTAATGATTCAATAAGTTGTCATGCTGTCATCGTTCAATGTGTTTTGTGTGGAGGAAATGATCTGATGCTTAACTGAAAATACTGATAATTTAAATTTACTATATATTTTAAACAAATAAAGTTACAGAGTTCATATTTACAACATTTGTCATTTTAAAGATGCATTTTTAATGAAATGTCGATCGTTAAGATCGACCAAAGCGTTCAGATTTTTGCATTCCGGTCTTTGTTACAAAACTTGTTGATTTCACAACAGTAAATCCTAAACTATTATACACATGGTCAATATTAAAGTTTTATTGGGATCACCATGAAAATTTAAGAAAGGCGGTAGATTAAAATTACTGTGGCTTACTACAGACTTAAATAGTTTTCATAAATGTTTCCCTTTATGGCCGATCTTATATCCGCCATGTTTAACAGTGCTACGCCTCCCTGGTCACAAACAGCTCCTACGGATTTTCCTATGACGTAGGTTCTCGTCTGTCTCACTCGCACAGTACAACGCTTGGACCTGATCAGTCTGGCCTCATTGAGCACAATAGACGCCTATAGACTTTCCCCATCTCGTGACGAATCTGCGCTCGTTGTGGCACATTGTCCTGGACGACAGGATTCGTTTCACAATTCTATTAAGGCTGCCTCTTTCGGCCGTATACTAAAATGAGAGCGAAATGCTCGCTAATACACGAACTTAAAGAAGATAGGTTAACCGTTGTTCGTTGCAGTAACACAGATGGTACACACAAGCTTCCACTGTTCGTTATTGGCAAATGTAAGAAAACTAGGGCACTGAAGAACATTCCTGACTTGTCTTGCTTGTCAGTTTATTATCGCAATCAAAAATCTATTTGGATGGACCGCAATCATTTGAAATCTTGGTTTTTCGAAGAGTTCGTTCCATCTTTTGCAAAAGACTGAAAGAAAAACAGCTCCCTTTGCGTGCTCTATTTCTGTTGGATAACGCACCATCACATCCATTTGAGAAGAATTTAATGAAAGGGGACACAAAAGCTATCTTCCTTTCACCAAATGTCACATCAGTTATCCAATGGATCAAGGAGTGACAAAATGGTTAAAAAAGTGGTATCACAGGAAGTACATCAACTTTACTTTATAAAAGTCAGAAGGAGATTGCAACGTGCCTGAAGCTATGAAATCCCACAACGTCAAAGGTGTTATCTATACTACTGCTGATTCATGGGACGGATTACAAACTGACAAGCTGCGAAAATCTTGGCGTAAGCTGTGGACGGAAGTTGTAACTGAAGGTGACCAGATCGGATGCATGCAGGAGAACGTTAAAGATATACAAACTGTACAATCGAATGTCCCTGCAAGTGAAGTCGAGGAGTGGATTGCCCAGTGCGACAATGACTGTGAAACCAGTGAAGATCTCAGTGACAACCAGATTATTGTGGATGTTTTGGAAAAGAAGAGTGAAGAAACTGTGAACGAGGACACGGACGGTGAAGACGACGAACCCCTTACACAGATTTGACACCAAGAACGCTTTTGATAGCGCCGTTCAGTACATCGAGCAGAACTCAACCGCATCACCTAAGGACACTGTGTGGTCCAAGGAATAGAGAAACGCTGCAGCTAAGTCTAGAGTTTCATCTGTAATTGGCTTTCTTCGTAAGTAAGTATTTAACAGTAACAGCTTTTGTGCGATTTATTGCACTGTTTTTACTGTAGGGGTTAGTATACATATCTGCAGTAATCATTTCTGAGTTCAGAGATTGTTTATTTTAATGTAAATCCGCATTTTTCTGTGCTTTCTGATAATCCAAACCTTAATAAAATATCACACTGACTTTACGTATGTTCTCCATTCACACTCTCAGTCTCAGCAAAACGCACAACCGAAACATAAAAAAAATATTTTCCAATGTACTGTTAATTACGTCTGAAATCTGTGGCAATGAAACTAAAGAACAGAAAATTAGATTATGTAAACGAATGCTCTCGGTTGTTGTCCAGTTGAAACTACAGAAGAAGACATTCCAGTAACTACCTGTGTTTCAAAGTATCAGCATGGTTATTATGTGTTTTAGGTAAAAATTTATATCTCCGAAAATACTGAGGTTATTGATTCGAAATTTTAGCAGTATGGTTCTGTTATCTGTAGAATTTGGTACACTACGTAAGAAAAAGATCGACTGATATTTAACAGTGGTTCTTCAGATTCATAGAGAAATCAGCTGTCCTCGCGGCTCCACTGCAAGCTACGCCTTCAATGCAAGACGCCAGCTCGTTATAATCTGCTACGTTATAAGCGGACGATTTATATGCATCAACTCAGCTGGTTTATGAACACAAAAATGTTGCATCGACCCGCTGCCATGTTTGAAAGTTGGTCCACTTAGAAAATCGTTCTGAATTTGCCTTTGCTTCACTTCACGCAAGAATTTGTTCACGAAACAACTAACAAACACTTCATAGGTAGCAAATGAAGCACACATTATATTTGCCCGTTGACTGTGCATCGCTCTCTACTCTAGAGTGTGAGAGATGCAGATGTCTATGCCAAAGCTGGGGTACTCACAGTCGCTGAAGATGCTAACGGTGGCCTGCATTGCCGTAGCTGCCTCTGCTACTCCCGCCGCCATCAAAATCACTGCCATTGGTTGCTGCAGACTGGAATTGCGCACACATCTTCATAGATTCTTCTACTTTCTTGAAAAAAAAAATGGTTCAAATAGCTCTGAGCACTATGGGACTTAACATCTGAGGTCATCAGTCCCCTAGAACTTAGAACTAATTAAACCTAACTAACCTAAGGACATCACACACATCCATGCCCGAGGCAGGATTGGAACCTGTCACCATAGCGGTCGCGCGGTTCCAGACTGAAGCACCTAGAACCGCTCGTCCACTCCGTCCGGCTTCTTTCTTGAAGTTCCACACCTAACTTGCCTACTCGTAATTACTCTCATCGAGTCTCCTGCACTCAACTGTTGCACATATCTTGTGCTCTGAGCCTCCAAGCAAACTACCTATCATGCAAGGTTTGGGACCTGCACCGCAGAATATTGTGAAGCGTTAGAATTATAATTACCATTATAAATGGATTAGATTCATATTCTAAACGAAAAAATTTCAATTGTAACTTTACCTGCGCTTACTTGAACATAGGTAAGGCGGCTAAACATAGCTCTGTTTAAAAGAATGGCCCAATTTTGCCATAAGGCTAGTACCTCGAAGAAAACGATTTATTGACACAGTCACCACGGATTCAGAAAATATAGTTCTTGTGAAACACCACTAGCTCTTTATACTCATGAAGTAATACGTGTTATCGACAGGGGATGTCAAATTGAATCCATATTTTTAGATTTCCAGAAGGATTTCGACACCGTTCCTCACAAGCGTATTCTAAACAAACTGCGAGCATACGGAGTATCGCCTCAGTTGTGCGACTGGATTCGTGATTTCCTGTCAGAAAGGTCACAGTTCGTAGTAATAGACGGAATGTCAACGAGTAAAACAGAAGTAATATCTGGCGTTCCCCAAGGAAGTGTTATAGGCCCTCTATTGTTCCTGATCTACACTCCTGGAAATTGAAATAAGAACACCGTGAATTCATTGTCCCAGGAAGGGGAAACTTTATTGACACATTCCTGGGGTCAGATACATCACATGATCACACTGACAGAACCACAGGCACATAGACACAGGCAACAGAGCATGCACAATGTCGGCACTAGTACAGTGTATATCCACCTTTCGCAGCAATGCAGGCTGCTATTCTCCCATGGAGACGATCGTAGAGATGCTGGATGTAGTCCTGTGGAACGACTTGCCATGCCATTTCCACCTGGCGCCTCAGTTGGACCAACGTTCGTGCTGGACGTGCAGACCGCGTGAGACGACGCTTCAGCCAGTCTCAAACATGCTCAATGGGGGACAGATCCGGAGGTCTTGCTGGCCAGGGTAGTTGACTTACACCTTCTAGAGCACGTTGGGTGGCACGGGATACATGCGGACGTGCAGTGTCCTGTTGGAACAGCAAGTTCCCTTGCCGGTCTAGGAATGGTAGAACGATGGGTTCGATGACGGTTTGGATGTACCGTGCACTATTCAGTGTCCCCTCGACGATCACCAGTGGTGTACGGCCAGTGTAGGAGATCGCTCCCCACACCATGATGCCGGGTGTTGGACCTGTGTGCCTCGGTCGTATGCAAGTCCTGATTGTGGCGCTCACCTGCACGGTGCCAAACACGCATACGACCATCATTGGCACCAAGGCATAAGCGACTCTCATCGCTGAAGACGACACGTCTCCATTCGTCCCTCCATTCACGCCTGTCGCGACACCACTGGAGGCGGGCTGCACGATGTTGGGGCGTGAGCGGAAGACGGCCTAACGGTGTGCGGGACCGCAGCCCAGCTTCATGGAGACGGTTGCGAATGGTCCTCGCCGATACCCCAGGAGCAACAGTGTCCCTAATTTGCTGGGAAGTGGCGGTGCGGTCCCCTACGGCACTGCGTAGGATCCTACGGTCTTCGCGTGCATCCGTGCGTCGCTGCGGTCCGGTCCCAGGTCGACGGGCACATGCACCTTCCGCCGACCACTGGCGACAACATCGATGTACTGTGGAGACCTCACGCCCCATGTGTTGAGCAATTCGGTGGTACGTCCACCCGGCCACCCGCATGCCCACTATACGCCCTCGCTCAAAGTCCGTCAACTGCACATACGGTTCACGTCCACGCTGTCGCGGCATGCTACCAGTGTTAAAGACTGCGATGGAGCTCCGTATGCCACGGCAAACTGGCTGACACTGACGGCGGCGGTGCACAAATGCTGCGCAGCTAGCGCCATTCGACGGCCAACACCGCGGTTCCTGGTGTGTCCGCTGTGCCGTGCGTGTGATCATTGCTTGTACAGCCCTCTCGCAGTGTCCGGAGCAAGTATGGTGGGTCTGACACACCGGTGTCAATGTGTTCTTTTTTCCATTTCCAGGAGTGTATATGAACGACATGGGAGACAATCTGAGTAGGAGTCTTAGATTGTTTGCAAATGATGCTGTCATTTAGCGTCTTGTAAAGTCATCCGATGATCCAACCGACTTGCAAAATGATGTAGATAAGATATCCGTATGGTGCGAAAAGTGGCAACTGACCCTGAATAAAGAATAGTGCGAAGTTATTCACATGAGTACTAAAAGAAATCAGCTAAATTTCGATTACGCGGTAAGTCACACAAATCTGAAGTCTATAAATTCAGCTAAATACTTAGAGATTACAATTACAAATAACCTAAATTGGAACGATCATATAGATAATATTGTGGGTAGAGCAAACCAAAGACTGCGATTCATCGGCAGAACACTTAGAAGATGCAACAGGTCTACTAAAGAGACTGCTTACACCACGCTTGTCCGCCCTACTCTGGAGTATTGCTGTGCGGTGTGGGATCCGCATCAGGTGGGACTGACGGATGACATCGAAAAAGTACACAGAAGGGCAGCTCGTTTTGTATTATCGCGAAATAGGGGAGATAGTGTCACAGACATGATACGTGAATTGGAGTGGCAATCATTAAAACAAAGGCGTTTTTCGTTGCGACGGGATCTTCTCATGAAATTTCAATCACCAGTTTTCTCCTCCGATTGCGAAAACATTCTGTTGCCACCCACTTACATAGGGAGAAATGATCATCTCGATAAAATAAGAGAAATCAGGGCTCGCACAGAAAAATTTAAGTGCTCGTTTTTCCCGCATGCCGTTCGAGAGTGGAACGGTAGAGAGACAGCTTGAAGGTGGTTCATTGAACCCTCTGCCAGGCACTTTATTGTGAATAGCAGAGTAATCACGTAGCTGTAGATGTAGATAAGGTCTAGTTTTGCATATCTGCTTTCATGCCCACCAACTAACTCGCTGCAAATAATTTATAGCCGTGATCTTGCAATGTGTGCGCTGATTAAAATTGTGAATTAAAAAATCAGAAATATTAAATAAAAGATAAATGATTAATTAACAAAAGGGTTCCGCTGCAACATCTAAATGTAACTAGACGACACTAGAGAATTATGTTGAATGATGTTTATCCAAGCAAGCCATCTCAAATAAATGGAAAGTCCTCCTACAGTTACCAGTTATAAAACAGTCAGATGATAACCTTCTGAAAATGCAATAAAACTGTTAACTATGGTATAAGTATGGTAGCAGGATCCCAAAGCTAAATAGTCATCCAAGATGTGTGAGAAACGAAGTCCATTTAATGATCACAGTACACGAATTATTCGCCAGCTCAAAATAATTCATAGTTCAGCATGATGATTTACACATCAAAACGTGAAAGTCAAAGAGTAGACACTCATACTTGGCTTAGCCTCGATTTTTTAATGTGAGTAGAAAAGTTAAAGTTCAGACCCCAGAAAAGTAGTTCAGAGCCTAGAAAAGTAAAGTCCCTTCAAAAGTTAAAGTATTCTAGAAGCCATTCACCACCCAGAGTCTATCAGTTATGTGACTGAATCTCACACGATACCTCTGCCAGTCTTCCTTCTTGCAGATCTAAGATAATTGCTGCTAAAGTACTATCCCCTTCCTCCATAAATTGCGTCAGTGTTAGCACGAAATATTAAAATTATGAAGAGCACACCATTACACAGCCACACTCAGCCACTGCTTGCAGGCTGCCTTTCTCCCTCTTCAGACTATCTGCTGTAATCCTCGTTCCAAAGGAAAGGCGTTGCGAATCCTACACCAACTGTGTCCACAGTGGTATATTACTGCACATTTTCTACAGTAGAAAAAAAAAAGCGTTCCAGAAACGAAAATGACCAGAGAAAAAAAGCTTGGCAATTTCGTCAGCTGAATAACACTCCTTTCGTTGTAATAAATTATTGGTTCCTCAGGAAGAGACTTTGGAATGTTATTTATATTTTGAACTGCAGTTTCCTTAACCTTTAATATAAAGGGAGTGGAAGGACTTGACCCATACAGTGACCATTTCAGTTCAACATATTTATTTGCATCATAGATAAATCATTAAGAGAATTACAATTATAAATCAGATAATAATTTCTTTAAGAAATGCCATTCAGGCAAACTTTACAAACTGCTTGTTATATAAAACCACAAATCAATTAATCTCTTTAAAAGCATTTAAAAACCCACCACTCAGGCTAATTTTACAAACTGCTTGTTATATGAAACCACAAGGGAATTAATCTCTTTGCAAGGATTTAAAAAACCGCCCCTCGGGCCAAGTAAATCATTTAAAATAAACTTTACATCAAATAACCAGGAAATCAATTATTATTTCCACAGAGATTGAAAACCGCCCCTCCCGGGCGAGATACTACCAAACAACTTTACAAGGTTATAGACAGTTTGATCAATAATAACCTAGTTATTTCCCCATCAAAATTGACTTACGCCACTAAGGCTAAATTGCACCGCAATTTTAGAAAACGGTTTCAATTAGGACACATTCTTCTAGAAATCCCTCAAAATTCTCAAGACAAATATTTTAAACATTTAACCCGGGCAACCTTGCCACCACAAATTTCAGAAAACTACAGCTTGTACAATAACTGAGGCCCGAGATTGTGAGGCCGCGACTTGGCCACGAACGGTGGAGGGGACTGAACGCTTATCTTCGATTTAAGATGTGGACTCCGTTTGTACTTCCACCCCGTTCAGAACACCGAAATCGGAATCAAACAGCACACGCGAGCTCAGGCGAAGTCACCGCCTGTACGCCCGCTGGTAATTTAAAAGGGGAGGTTCTGCACTTCGGTGGCCCACTGCTTCCCATCTCTGAAACATAAATCAGAAGCGACAACAGGGAAAAAAACAACCCTTCCTTCACCTTAATACTCAAACTTATACAGAAAACTACTTCATTAAAATTGACAATGCACGAATGATGCAAACGGAACTGGCTCATTAAAACCCAAGCATCACATCGAGCACCTTACGTAGGTCTGTAAGGTACCACACGGCAATCTTTAGACACGGAATATAGATCGTTCGGTAAGGCTGCGTACACGTATCAATGTTTCAGACACTTGCCAGCTGAAGTAAGAAGAATACTATTAAGGAGCGAAGCACACACTCAATAAGAGGCGTGAAATATCACATCACAGTCCTTGAAACGCTTTGCTGCCTCAAGAGCAATCATCATCATATTTCACTAATCGTTGGTAGGACTTTAATTACTTATCTTGATGCCAGCTGCTGGATCGATGTGGCGAAGACGCCAGACGTTGCTTAGTCCGATAGTAACAGCGTGTTCCTTCACGGAAGAGAGCACATGCATAGCTTCACGAGGTTGCCAAGAAGCCACAGCGCGGGCCCGCTGTTACTGACCCCAGTACGATCAAGCGCCAACTGCCGCCCGTACTCAGGCTCGCTGTCGTCTCTCCAACGTCTCGCTAATCGCACACTTCCGCGTGCCGTGCCCAACGTTGTTGTCCCTTTCCACTTTTTTTTTCCTTTATTGTAATTTTAAACACCTATACAGGCGGGCTGGCAGCAGCACAGTACGCTGCTCTTCAGCCTTAAGTGGAAACAATAACATGACATAGAGGTGATACAGACAATACAAAAAACGGCGGGCAAAAAATGGAGATACAAAAAAAACAATAAACATGAAGCCGTTCACGTTGGACGATAAAAACACTAACACTTGTGGACACGGCGCACAAAACACGGAGAACGGCGATGGCACATGTGAACAGTGGGGTCGTAACTGCACGAAACAAAAAACGAAGCACACACACGAGATACTGATGGCGATGATCTCCGGCGCGCGAATGTTCACTATGCGTGTACGAGTCCGGGGACCTGCCAAGAGAGGAGGAGGAGGAAGGGGAGTGGGAGAGCGAGAGGGGAGAGCAGAGATGCCACGGGCAGGGGAGATAGGGGGGAGGGAGGAAGGGGGAGGGGAAGCCCGGGGGAAGAGGGGTGGAGGGAGGGGATGGGGGAAAAGGAAAAAGAAGGGAAGAGAAGAGAAGGGAGGGAGGGTGCCGAAAGGAAAGGACACCGGAAGTGGGGGGGGGGGTCCCTTTCCACTCCGCACTGCCCGCTGTATCCTGAGCCGGCCCAGGCTCCAAAGACAAATTTCTGCCAGAGAGAATCGATAGTGCCTTAAGCCAAAGATATCCCTGGCGCCAGTCCCGCCACGGCTCAGACGTGACTTCACAACTACTCGTATGACCGTTTTAAATACATAAATGGATAGTGTATAATTTCGTTGCATTTT